>NC_026149.1:14527900-14829680 GCF_000512975.1 Sesamum indicum
ACACCTAATTTGATCTCCGTCCATATCCATATTGACACTTGACCCATTATATGAAAATCTTAACACCATCCTCACACTCGAGCGTAAGACCCACCCTCTCCGAAAGGTTCTTATCATATATCCATCGGGAAAAAAAAATTAGTCCATTAACTTGGGTCTCGTTCAATTTTACTCCATTAATTATGAAAATTATCACATTTATACATTATATTTAAAAAAAAATACTTCAATTAGGTACTCCGGTGGTTGATTTTTTCAATTTACGCCGAAATTGCTTCAATATGAGGATTTTTTTATCCTACGTGGCATTAAAGTCTGACATGGTAGATGAGGTGGACTTATTTTCTTGAGTAATTATATTTTTTAGTCCCATGTGGTACTAAAAAATATCTTGACTCAAGTGGATTTTTTTTATCTCTTCTCTCCATATAAAAAAAAATATCAAATTACATAAAAATAAATTTTGAATTTATATTTTATACTAGCTTTTATGACATGACGTCTATGCATGCATATAATAAATAATCTTACATACTTTAAAATATATTATAAATTAGAATAAAATATATAACTCAATATACTAGCTTCTAGAAAAACTATATTATCGGCAAAACAAATATATGAACCCACAAAATTATAGATAATTATAAATATATGAACCAAAATCCCTACTCTCTACTCTTCTCTTTTCTTTTGGTTTTCTATACTCTTCTAAAGTATCATTTACGTGTATATATATATATATATATATAAAACTATATTAATACATGTACACCTACTAACTTATATATAAATAACTACATATATATATGTTAGTAGTTGTACATGTATTAATATAGTATTATATATATATATATATTGATAAGGATATGACGAGTGTTTTATACCTTGTCCTTATTCCACCACCTCATCCCATTTTTTTCATCTTATTTGTATTTTATTTTACTAATTTTAGTGTATAGGATATATATATATATAGTAAAAGACGATTGTATTTGTTCCCTCTCATCTTCACAGTTCTACGCTGTAGCCCCTCAATTCCTATTGTTCACATATTTGTTCACTTCCAAGAATTTATTCTACCCAATAAAATTCTAACTAATTAATCACCAAATATAATTTATCATCATATCGCTTATTCATATTATCATACTAATAATTTATAATTATGTATTAAGATTCACTTGTTACGACTAATTTACTATAGGTCAAATAAAATTTTTTTCAAACTAAACTACCTTTATAACGATTAAACTATACCTCTTCGCATTCATTAATGCGTGAAGATATTTGAGAGTAATTTGGTTATAAAAATATTTAATTTAACCTGCAATATAAGTCAGTAATACGTTAATCTGGGGTTAATATAGATCTTTTCATGATGTTTTTATTAATATCAGCAAATTCAGTGAATTTTAACTAACGGAGGAACTTATTTATTAGACAGACACAAACATGAGTGGTGCTAGATGTAATTTTTCAAACCATATGAGATCTGTGTAATTACATCAAAACTCAGAGAAGGGGAGTGTGATTATCCCAAAAGTTATTTTGCTATGACTAAGAGTCATTGTAAAAATATTTGACATGGCTAAACGAGTGTAATTATCCCAAAAGTTATTTCACTATGACTAAGAGCAACTGTAAAAATATTTGTCATTGCTAATATTTTAGCCACCCTTGCAGATACTATGGCCAACAATCGTTGCATGGTCGTGATTAATAACTATTTGGTACGACTATTTATTTTTAACTATGGCAATTGTCCATAATTAAATATTGCATTCTTTATAGTGAGATTTTAATTAATTTTCTCTGAATAGTCTTAAATTATAATTTTTCAACCGGGATATGGTGGGGGCTGTTTGCAGCGAAAATTCCAACTTTGCAAGAAACTCAACGACACAAAAACTATATCCCTTGAGAACATAAATACAATTATGATGATAAAAATTACAATATATATTATATAATAATTTGATTTGTTGCATGTAATACAAGTTTGGTTTAGAAAATTGCCAACTGTATAATTTATTGATACTAAATAGCCCATTTTTATTATCTTAACTAAAATTAAAATAAAAGAATTTCAACAAAATAATATCTTAATTAATTTTACTCAATTTTCAAATAATAATTCAGATATGGTTCCCTTAACCATATTATTTCGATTTCTTTTCTATCATACCTGAATAACGGCACAAATTATGATTTACTGTGAATACCGAATAATTTTCCTGTTGTGTTTGTCATTTGTCGTTTTGCTTGTGTCTGTAGACTCTCTGTCTCTGCATGTGAAGTGGAAAAATTCTGTCCGAATCAAATTCGACCGAGTCGAACCAATCACAGAGTAAATGTATTATACTTGCTATGTGATTAATTATTTTTTCTAAAATTGTACACCGATCACACGACAAGTGCATTACACTTGTTATATAATTGATTTAGATTTGACCAAACCAGATTTGAACTAAAATTTCCAATCACAAGTGTTGCAGCTAGGTAGATGGCTCATCAACAAAAAAACTCTCCTATGGCATCTCTTCTTCCAATTAGCTACGAGAGTAAGGTGAGTAATGGTACCTTTCTGGAGAAGCCCAAAAGCCCATTAATGCAATAAGACAGCAAGGAAGAAAGGCCAACATGTGAAGGCCTTCTCACCTACTTAGGCCCGAAAGATTATCTATTAGAAGGCCCATTAGTCCCACTTGACTAAGGTCACCAAGCCCATTTGGAGGCCAATTGTATCGACCAAAGGCCCAACAAGCCCATCAAAAAGTCCACGGATTCAAAATCAAGAAGCCCAAGACTTATCCACACCAACAACCCAATTTTTTTAGAGCTCTAGAGAGTTAGTTCCTAGAAACCTGTGATCAACGTCATAACCACCTGAAGAAAATTAAGGATATCGTGAGCTTGTCAAAACATAGGGTTCAAAATATAGACAAAGAGGTAAATTACTTTATTTGAAAGTCATAGACGGATAAATTACTATTATTTTTTCATAAAAAGATAATTTACTCATATGCAATATCACAAAAAGGTAAATTGGATTAAACCCGATTATTGGCACTCGAAATGATTCTTTTCTAACAGAAAAAGAAGAGCTAGTTTTCAAATGTAGGACCAGAAACAACTCTTGGGCACTATTACACCAAAGAGAATTACATGCAAGCTACAAAGCCCAAAATTTGCTAGGATGAGAGTGAAAGGACATGTAGGGCAAATATGTTATGTTTGTTGTCAAAAGGTGACATGAGTATGTTGCCTCCTGTGATTTTGATCAGAAGGATCAATTATACCTTTCGAAATTAGATTTAAATACATAAATAGAGTAAATTTTTTAAAAAAATTAATCATATTGGGATTACGTAATTTTATTAATTTAAAGAGATATTAATTAATCGATAAATTAATAATATTTTAATTTAAATAATTATTTTTATTCAATGAATCAACATTATTCTTAATGGATAAAACATATATATTGTATTGACTAATTAAATAATCTTCATGTACAACCAATTATGCGAAAGGAATTACTTATAACAGCAACAACTCATGCAATATTTTATTACAGTATGAGAACGCAACACCGAAACTTTTGAATGCAGTAATGAGAGTTAGAGATAGAATATAACCAGATTTAAATTTTAAGAAGAAGCAAATAACAATAGAATCATATATTTGTAATTTTAAAGAATTAATAATTTATTATATTGAAGGGACCATAAATTTATATAAGGGTCTTTTGAAAAATTATTATCTTATCAATTTATCGAAATTATTAATTTAAACCTAGGGCTCAAGTCAGGACCAAGAAAAATTATTATTTTTTAGAAGTTATTAATTTATCGAGTATTAATTTATAGAGATTTTCTTGCCATTTCTAAAATTACAAGTATCATTAGAGGGTGTTAGTGTAATATATCCTAAAGGGTGTTGTATAAATTTTTGTTACTAAATAGGGGGTATATTTATAATTATAACTACAACCTTAATGAGTGTATTTATAATTTTATAAAAGATAAGAAAATATTCTGTACTAGACCTAATTTTAAGAAATGTCAATATATTTACCCTTTTGAAAAATATTTATTAAACATATAAAACCCCAAGATTGGTTGACAGATTCTAAGTTTATTATATCTAGTTCAAAAAAAATATTATTTTTATGTTCTAATTGTCTATTATAAATTAACAATAAAAAATTATAATAACTTATAATTATTCAAAATAATTTTATGCGTGCGATTTTAGCACGAGTCTAAAGTTCTTGGATTGGGAAGATGGAAATGGGTCACTCAAGTTAAAAATTCCTGAGGAAAAGGACCTGTAAAACAAAGGATTAGCATTCCGATGCTTAAGTTAGTCCCCAAATCAAGAATAGACAAATATAAGAATAAATTATGGTAAAAAATTACGATGAAAATGAGAATCTTGTATGTAAGAGTACCAGATTAAGCAGCAAGAAGAAAAGAATTCCTTTTTCAACTGAGAGGGTTTGTTGGGGGTGGGGGGTATTTCTTGTATTTATAGCAGAAGAGTTCCTTTATGGCAAGAGTCCAAGGAGGTCAATCTAGTGAGAAGGGTCTGCCTCTCCGACAGAAAAAAAAAATGGGATCTGGGGGATAGTGCTCCTTATTTTTTCTAGCAACAAACTCCTGAGAAAGGGGCTTTTTACTCAAGTAGGCTACTGTCTGATGAGGAGTCTCCTCAAGTTGCGGAGTCCATCCCTCTGAAGGCACCTCGCCTCTTTCGGCTTGGCTTAGAGGGCCCTTGGATTGGGTTTCCTCACTGCACTGCCTAAACCAGGCTCCATTGCTGGACTTTGGAGCAAAGAGGGGGGGGGGGGGGGGGGGGTGGGTGAGGTTTTATTTTTATTTTGAAATAAAAAAGTATATATTATTAAAACTATTATTTATTTTATATAAATATTAGTATTTTTTATTTAATAAATATTTATATATTATAATTATTAATAAATTTATATATAATATATATATATAAAAATAATATTTATAAAATATGTGACTAATACTTTTTTTTCCAAAACCTCTTCGATTAAGGACCAAAAATGCATCAGAAAAAAAAATGACTATTATAAAATATGTGACTAATTTTGTTAAAAATCTTAAAATCGATAATATATATATATATATATATATATTCAACAAAGTGTCAATTTTTAAGTTAATTTGAGTAAAATATGTATTAATAATTAGTACATTAAAAAAATATTATCAGACAATTTTTGTATGTGATGTTGTAGGGACGATGAAAAAATCTAATATAAACAAACAAATTACGAGATTGAAGAAAATAAAAGTACTACTAAAATTTATGCGCGCAAGTATTACGTGCCACCTTATCTAGTATAAAAAAAGCAGACAAAAAGAAAGACACCAAATGATACTTTGCCTTAATATATAGTATAGATGAAAGCATCGCGAAATGCGAGTGGATCGGCCCGGAAACGCACAAGCAGAAGCAATAATAATAAAATACGTAAATTAAAAATGAAATGTAATAAAATCATAATTTCAAGGGGTGTACCCTTGGAGTTCCTGGGTGTTCAATATAGTTAATAATAAACGACAATAAATTAATGGGGGCTAATGGATGAATGAAATATGAGAGGTGCATAAATCATAAATCAAGAATTACCTTTCGATTTAATTTATGTCCAACCTCCTTCGTTTGATCCGTTGACGTCATGTTTCAACATAGAAACCCTTTAAAGTTGCGTCCACACCTCACCGAAATTTGAGATTCCTCAATCCTCTTTGCTAGAAGAAAATTAGGGAGAAAAATACACACCAAGTGTGTATACAAGAGAGGGGCGGCCGAGTGGAGTATGGTGTGTAGGAAATTATTTTATGTATTATGTATTCATTCATTAGTTTTTCTCAATAACTAATACACATATATATACCTTGTATGAATGCATTAAAATATATCTAGGTACATTTAACCATCCATAAGGTAATAAAATCATTTATTCCAAATAAAGGATGACTAACATGGCACTTTACAAAAGTAAATTTGTTAGTCAATAATTTTCTTTTCTAATAATTTCCACCAACTTAATTAATGGGTTTGGGCTGATTTTAATTAATTATCCTTGGTCTTATCCATCCAATGAATCCCTCTTATTTATAAGTAATCCAGTTACTTATGGAATTCCGTCCCTTCTCGGTGATTTGTGTGTGACTCTTTAAGTTCACCTTTAAACTAGACTTAGGCTAGTGTCAAACACTATTATTAATTAAGTTCAATTTAATTAATAATTCTTAATCAACCCTTGATCAAGAAAACCCGTCCCCATGGGTGGCCATCTAGCAACTGTCCAACGCACAAGACTAGACAAATATCCATGTGAACTTTTAAGCTCTCGAGTCCATACGGGTACGGTCTTTCCGTCTACCGTCTCCCGGCCTTAGTCTAGAGCACAGAATTGGATGTCGGCTCCCATCCTGGACTAGGCGTCTATGCTTAATACTTGAGATCGCATTACGCCAAATTGCTCGACAAGGAACCTCTTTTTCCTATTCGATCAATGACTATGGTCACAGATTTACAGAGCGCAAACGCATCTCCTAACTAGGAGATACCTCTGTCACGTTTTAACAGGGGACCGATCCTCTTCTTGGAACTCACCGTCCTCGTTACATGCTTAGACTGCACTGGACAAGGCTTATGATGACTATGTCTGGGACACGATCACCTCTCGCATGAATCCAAGATACAATCATCGCATGCACGTGACTGTCGTGATTCCTCAAGTTTAAAGACTACTCCCGTACTATCGGAGCTGGGAATTCGAGTCATACCGACCAAGCCTCCAAACCTTCCATATGACGATCCCCGCGAGTCAGTGTAGTCGATTCGACACCTAGCCAATCGACCAACTAATATTGCATAAACGTCCCATGTATGTCGCTGATGAAACACAGTACTCATTAAATGAATCCAACTCTTAATACAAGTTTTAGTACGACTTTAGATGCTTACTCTCGAGGTCCTCGACTTGGAATATTTTAGACCCAACCCTTGGCAGTTAGCTTGATGATCGCCATCCAATGCGCAGTTCAACTATTGCACGATTATTAAACTAGTTAGTGGGCATCTATTGTGATGTCAAAGTAGTGCTAATTGTATATACGTCTTTTTGGTTTATTGCCCTGTTTTTTTTTTTTTTTCCAGACTTTTGGAGTTTTTGCCCATTATGTTTCGGTCTTTTCCAACTTTTGTACATAGGTTTTTTTCCAGATTTTTGGCCCATGTTAGTCCCAATTTTTCTTTGCAGTTAAAACTAGTTCTTTTAAAACACTAAATCCCAATATTTTGTATAATTGCTCAATAAACAAACATGACATAAAAAATAAAGCATCTTACATTACATTAAGTTTATTTCTACAACCTAAAAATTACTTATACATCAAAACAAATAACAACACAAACAACAAAACCCCGAGAAAGGGGGAGGGGCAGTCGAATTTGAGAGAGGGAGAGGAGAGGGGTGTGTTCTCTCTACACCACTGACAATGTGTTGTTGTGTATTGTGTAATTATTTTTTAAATAATTATACACAATACATATATACCTTGTATAGATAAGTGAAAATGTGTCTAGATACATTCCACTCATTTATAAGGTAATCCTTCAATTTATATGGTATGATCTAATCATGCAATATAGAGAGGGTTCTAATCGTGGCCAAATTTGCACTTTCCAGAAGTGCAATTTCTTGGTCAACTCACATTCCATGGCTGGATTTATATAAATTAAATTTATATGGTATGATCTAATCATGCAATATAGAGAGGGTTCTAATCATGGCCAAATTTGCACTTTCCAGAAGTGCAATTTCTTGGTCAACTCACATTCCATGGCTGGATTTATATAAATTAAATTCAAGGCCCAATATATTTTAATTAAATCTAATTTAATAAAAAATCAATAAATTGAGTCCAATATGTATTTAATTCAATTAAATATATAAAGCCCAAAAATATCTTAATTAATTCATAAATCTAATTTACTAATTAAATTAAATTAATCCAATTAATTTAATTTTGGACTATCCATCCAATGATCACCCCACGTGTAAATAATTCAATTATTTACACCTTCCAGAATTAATTCTAAATTAATTCCTTGTTCTTCCTTGGTGATTTATGTATGACTCTTTAGGTTCAACTTTCAGGTAGATTTGGGTTAGTGTCCAACACTATCAATTAAGTAAATCCAATCTAATTAATAGATCTTGATTAACCATTGATCAAGAAAGACTCTATCATGGTTGACCATCTAGCAAAAGTTTATGGCACTAGAGAATAGGTGAATATCTGTGTGAATATTTAGGTTCCCGATTTCATACGGGTACGATCCTTTAGTCTAGTGTCTCTCGGCTTTAGTCTAGAGTATAGAATTTGGTGTCGGTTCCCATCATGGACTAGGTGTCTATGCTTTAATACTTGAGATGGGGTTACGCTAAGTTGTTCGACATAGGAACCTCTTTTTCCTACTCGATCAATCAATGTGCCCACAGGTTCATAAGACATGAACGTTTCTCCAAGTGCATAGGAGATACCTCTATCATATGCTGATAGGGGACAGATCCTTTTCTTGGAACTCACCATCCTCGCTACATACTCCGACTGCATAGGATAATGCTTATAATGATCATGTCTATGACACAATCATCTCTCACGCAAATCCAAGATACAGTCATCATGTGCACGTCACTGCCGTGATCCTCAAGTTTGAGGACTATTCCCGTACTATCAGAGCTAGGAACTCAAGTCATACCGACTAAGCCTCCAAGGCTTCTATATGGCGATCCCCACGAGTCAATTCAGTTAGTTGACCACCTTGTCTACTAACCCACTGAAATTACATAGACGTCCACCGTTCATTACCGATAAAATATGGCACTCATACAATGAATGCAGTATTCAGTGCAAGTCTCAATAGGACTCTAGATGCCCAGTCTTAAGGTCCTCAACTTGTAATGTTTCAAACCCACCCTCAGAAGTTGGTTCCATAGCAGCCATCCAAAGCGCAGCCCAACTAAATGGGTTATCTAAAATGGTCTATGAGCATTTATTATGACGTCAAAGTAGTGTTTAAAGTAATTCGTAACCATAACAGACACATCTACCAGATATGAATACTTACCATATTCATCGAAACAATATTACTTAAATAAAGATTACTTGAATAATTCCCAAAATTGCCAATTCAATTGATTTTTAGTCACCTATTCCAACATTTCCAACAGCCTTCTTTGATGTGCCAATACCTGACATCATAGATGTAACTTCTTCATCCACAACATTGTCTTCATAACATTTCTGGCATAGCATAATTTTCCTCCACTATAGAATTTTCATAGGAAAAAGTCACTGGGATTCCACTAGGAACCCATAGCGCATTTATTGGCTCAGCCCAATGAAAAAAATTGCAAGTCTGAAATCCACAGCAGTACTATAACTTACCTAATGATGATTTTCTCAAAAATTCCACTGTCTGGATTTCAGACTTCATGTTGTAGCTACAATTTGGTGCGGAAAGGTCAAGTGATTGCTTGATAGGCTTCATTTTTATTGCACACGGATGAGAATTATTTGACATTTTGAAGTAAGCAACAAAGAGAAAAAAAAATAGAAGGAAGAGGGGTTTCTTCATAAAAACATATGGCAGATTGCATTTGGGGGAAGGGGGATCTTATTTGGGGAAGACAAGAGTGTTTTGGTCATTAAGAGGCAAAAAATGAATGCTGAGCAGCAATTCCGTGCGTGGGATACAAGTTTAGAGGACACGAGTCGAGCTCGAGTCGATTCTGTAATTTCGAGCTCGAGCTCGACGACGAGCTCAACCAGTTCAAGCATCGTTAGACTCCTATGTGTTGAGCTCGAGCTCGAGCGCAAACTGATTTTTTTATTTTTTATTCTTTTTTTTGTTTTTTGTTTTTTTTTCTTTATTATTATTATTATTATTATTATTATATTAAATTATGGAAGTCACCAATTTTTTACATAAATTTATAAGTAATAAAATAGATTGTATAATACATACTATATTATTATTATTATTATTTATTATTATTATTATTATTAGATTAAATAATGAGAATCACCAATTTTTTACATAAATTTCTAAGTAATAAAATAGATTGTATAATGTATACTTTAGTATAAATATACCAAAATATAGTATGAAATTCTAATTTATTGTTATAAATATAAACTACTGATTAGTTTAGTAGTAATATAACTAGGAAATTGTACAAAAAAAAAAAATCATTCGAAACAGTTTAAAGTTATTGGGAAAGTATCAATTATCTGAAATAATGCAATTGAAATACATAAAAATATTTTATAGTTGAAATTGATATATGTTCACAATCTAAAAAATTTATATATTTATAAATGTTAGTATAACATTGATGTAACTATCATCTTACATTGTTGAACAACATGGGTTAATCGGGCCATCAAAATTCAGATTAGACCGTTAGATATGATCAACTTACATAAAAATACATTTGATAAAATTTTAGACTTATTGGATATACGAATGTTGAGATATCGTACTCGAAACATAAGAGTAATCATTCAAGACAGTGTATCGTTGAATCAGGCTATGTGATTTTAAATCATACCATCTCATATGATCTAATGGACACAGTCTTGTATATATTTAAATTTCGTATGAATCGGATGCCCGAACTTTAAGATATCATAATTATTAATTAAAGTTTTTAATCTTACTATATATATAATAAAATAATAATTAGAATTGTTCAACCATCATCATCATCATCATTATTATTTTTAGATTAATTCATAGGAATTACTAATTTTTTACATAAATGTATAAATAATAAAAAATCATAAGTGAATTACTTGTCAATTTAAGAAAAATATAACATAATACAAATTTATATTAAAATATAATATAAAGTTTATATATGTCATATTAAATAATAATTTTAATTAGAAAAAGTATTATAAATTATTAAGTTGTTGATTAAATTTATTTTTGTATAAATAAAAGTACCATAATTTATTATTATCCAACATAAAATATATGACATTGATTAATAATTATAATATATATGGTCAATTTTGATAATAAAATTGATCAAATATTAAATATAAAATTAATATATAAAAAAATAAAAAATAAAAAAATATATATATAAAAAAAAGGCCAGCTCGCGAGCTAGAACACACACAACGAGCTCGATCTCAAAATCGAGCCCGCGAGCCAGCTCGACTCATCTGCCACCCCTAATGTGCACCTTTTAAGATTATGCAGAAGGTTATGTGGTCTTTTTTTTTTTACCCTGTCACATGGATTTATTTGAATATTTTAGGTATCACATGGGAAAATATGGATTTTATCTCATCTTTGATGTCTCTCCCTTTTTTATTTGTCTTTTTACATTTAATTTGTCTAACTTCCCATTCCCTCATTATATCTTGATAGTTATTTCTTTTTTCCTTTAAATTTTCCTTCATCTTTTCTTTTTGTCACTAACTTTTTATAAATTTAATATTAATTTATATTTTATGTACATTTTATTAAATAATAAATATTTTATATTAAACAATATTTATAGAAATTAAACATATAGAATGTGGCGTTTAATTACTTGGCTTTATCTATAGTTCTACTGATGTACACTTTAAATTTAAAATATTTATTTAATCATAACAAAAAAATTAAATTATCACATACGTTCAACCTGCTCTGTGCTCTGTCTAAGTACATATAAAGTGGGAAAGGAGAATTAACATAAATTTATAGGCAATGCAAATCGATATGAACTGATTACTCAGTATTCATTCATTTGTGATCAATTATGAGTAGAAAAAGCAGTCAAAACCCTTTCAAAATCTTGAACTAAGATTCCAATTCTACTATACAAATCAATCCAAATGGAATTTTTTGATAGCTGATAAATAAAAACCCCAAAGGTCAAATTACAAACGAAGAGCTATGAATTACTCACTGGACCTGGCGTCAGCGGAACAGGGCTAGGAGGACTAAACGCCGGCGGTGGAGCCTCCGCGACCACCACAGGAGGCGGTGGGTATGAAGCTGGCGGCTGCGGAGGGGGTGGAGAATAGAATGTCGGAGGCGGAGACAAATCAGGGCCACTTGGGCCTGAATTGTCGCTAGGCGGCGGTGGGGAAGACAACGTCGGAGGCGGAGGCGAATCCGGAACGCTAGGGCCTGAATTATCTCCCTGCGACGGCGGCGGCGGAGATGGAGCTGGATTCGGATTGGTCGAAGGATTAGGAGTGAAACTGGAGCTGGGATCGGAATTTGGACTAGGGAAAATCACGGGGGTTGCTTCCGGGCAGGAATCGGGCGAGCATTTGTGGGATTTGCCATGAAGTCCGTGGTGGCGGAGCAGCCCAAATCCCAATACAAGTCCAGTAACCACAAGAGCAGTGACTATGAAGATGAAGATCTTCGTCGCTTTGCCCACGTAACACATTTCTCCCTCCTGGAATTTCTCTTTCTCTTTCTTTCAACTATGAACTCGATTTCTTGTGCAGTTCCTCTCACTCTTTTCTAGCTCGAAAAAGTATGTATAGGGTAATTATTATGAGTTGGGGTCTTTTTGTATATATGTGTAGAGGAATATGGATTCTTTCGCAATCCTGTGTGTTGTTTTCCTCTTCTTCCTTTCCAAAATTATGATGTGCGGTGTTGTGCTTTTCTCTTTTTCTTGGTTCTGGGCATGGTGAGGGAGACGATTGAGGGGTGGGGGTGGTTTTTGGTTGGTTGGGAATGGAGAGATGCACTGTATCACGTGAAGCCCATCGAAGGAGAATCTGAGAGGAAAAATAATTGTTAGTTAGTTCTGCTCTGCTTTTGGATGTTTCTTGATTAATTATTACTAGTAATTTCTCATTACTAGGTGAAAGGTACAGTTCCTGGGCTCTAAGACAATGCTTTTCTTATAGCAGACTGTTTGCAATATATATAAACAAAGCAAGTTAACAAAGAGTAAGGGAGTCTTGTGAATCCTCCTTTGATTCTTCACATTTGTATTCTTTTTAGAAGAAAGAAGTGTAAAGTAAAGAAAGAGGAAGGTAAGTCAGTTTGGTAATATCTTGAACAGAAAATTATTTCAAAATTAAGTTCTGCTGCCCTAAATCAATTACATTATAAATACTATTATGTTTGTTATATAATTAACTATATTTATTTTAGTGTGTGTTAATCATATAACAAGTATAATTCGTTGTCTTGTCCGAGATTGAGTTTGACCATAATGTCCCCTAGCCTGGACACTACCCTTTCTGAACAGATCAAACTACTACCGACAATGAGACTGGTAAACTGACTAATCGCGCAGCTGTTCTTGTGGGCTTGGGACCGGGTAGCATACACATATTGGATATGCTACCCGGATCCACCCGAACGCAACAAACTACTATTAGCAAGTTATCCATCCATGTGGCTTGCTGTACTAATCCGAGTTGGGCAGTAGCCAAGACAACAGTTCTATAGCATCTCACAGAGAAGCTTACAGCCGCTATTGTCCGCATCTGCATACAAAGAAGTGTGTGCAGTTCACAAGTCAGGCTCAAAATCAACTCCTATTTCTCAATCATTAAAGAATCTTCCCTGCTCCAAACTCTCCACACTGGAAAATCAGAAGTCAGAAGTCAGAAATCAGAAGTCAGAAGTCAGCCCGGGCTATTTCAAATCCAGCAGCCTCACACCCCATCCTCTATTTGCCTCCAGATCTCCTCAATGCCTCAAAAGGCAGCCCATTCTGGGCATACATGTGGATAGCTGCAATGGAGAAGACATTCCAGTTCCTATAACATAAAATCAGAATCGACAAGTGCGCTACTACTTTGGCATATAACCTAAAATGCATCTGTGTCCATTTTCCACAAACGCATTGCATCAACTCAAGACATATTATCAAGATTGACAGCAGACTGTATGCGGCCTCTGGAATGACAACCAAAGAAATCATTGGCGTACAAAAGCACACCAAATTGACCATTTTCTAAGAAATTTGTATAACAAATCTGATTATTGAAGCAGATTAGAATAGAAAGGATGGATGGAGTGCAATCGAAAGAGAATGATTATCACTCTTCTCAGATCTCGCACAATGAAAAATTGCTTATGCAAACGTCTCCCCGTATTCCACAAGCAGATGAACCTTGGGGAGAGAAGATTGTTATGCTCTCATAGCTCTTGACTGATGTCCAGCAATTAAACTGTAACTGATACCAAATCTTGGGAAGCAACTTTTGATCATTAGAGTGCTCTAAGAACAAGCTATATAATAGAAGAAGCATATAGTCAATTTCACAAGGTAATCCAATCTTGATATCATCTTAAGCATAATAATTCAAATAGCAGCTCATCATCAATCATTAACCAACGAAACAAATGTAAACAAAGTTCGTAATAAAACTAAATCCACCTGCCATAACCAGAATGAAAGATATCAACTACTAAATTCCAAGAACATCTTCTCAAAGATGGCAAGCAACAAAAAGCAGTTAACTGACAGAACAAAAACTGAATTGACAACTACAGAAGTATGCATTTCCACCAAGATCGACCCTAATGAAGCTCTAAGATGGGGAAAAAGCGCAAGTCAGATATCAAGCTGTTTTTCCGGCAACAATATAAATCAAAACTTTCTTATGCCACAAACAAACCAACCACATAATAACAATTCTTAGCTAGAGGTTTCTTGCTTCAACAGAAAACAAAACCAAAATTACTTGCATTCACATATCACATAGTTCAACAAGGGGAATTTCCAGGCCACAGGTAGTCTGCAGTCAAAAGCTCATGTCTCAACGGCAGTTAAATACACTTCAAGAATGAAGAATCAAACTTGATCAATATAAATTCAGATGGTGAGAAAAATTGCTTTAGCAATGAAGAAAAACCTATATAAGTCTGCAAACAACAGACTATCGAATTTCCAAAATCAAGTTCACATAAAGAAACTCGAAGAAGCTATACTTCTTTTTCTGTACGCAAGTAGCACATTAATAACTAGAAAACCTGCAAGAAATGTACAAAGTTACTAATAAAAGTTAGAAGTACCCCAGGTAATCTTGTAAGCATTAGAAGCTGATGAGCATTCCAAATTTCAGTTTACAAAAGAATAATGAATATCAAGTGTAAACAACAACAGCATCTGCATGAATACACAATTCAACTTCATTCCAGAGATTGCTCTAGAAAAAATTAATTGTAAAGATTATAATAAAGAAAATCAAATATCATCAACCCAAGGGGAGATCTGAGAAGGGGGGAGAGAGAGAATGATAATTTGAAGCTCAAGAGTGATTCTCAACTTCCATGAGAATCCTAGTCCTTCTCTGCGCGGCCAAAGTCAAGTTCTTCGCATCAATAAATCGCGATTTCTTAAACAATTTCACGATCTCCTCCACTTCACCCTTCCCACACTCCTCAACAGACACCACACAGACACCACCGCGCCTCACGGTCCTCTCGATATGCCACACGTACCGCCCTGGAAACAGGGAGCGATCCAAGTACGCACCGAACCCGAGATCAAAAACCCCATCAAAAAAAGGCAAGTTATGCGGATCCGCTCGGTTCACCAGCGGATAGGACTCCACCAGCTCCACCCCAGTGACGTCCTCCACGCCCAAGTCCCTCAAAGCCTGTACGGCATGCCCCGGCCCGGCTGATACAACCAGGACCCGAGAGTGATTCGAAAGGTAATTCCGGGCCTCGAGGGTTTTGAAGAGGGAAGTGTAGGACGAGACCGTCTTGGCCCAGGTCTTGGTAGACCAGAGGCGGTGGTTGCGCTTCTCATGGGAGGTGTAGGAGCGGTGGTTGAAGTCGCAGGTGGACTTGGGGAAACGAGTGTGGGGTTTCGGGTCTGGGTCGGACGGGTCGAAGCAGGTGTCGGGGGTTTGGAGGTAGAGGAGGAGAAGGATCAGCGTGGCGACTGTTATGGAGGCGAAGGAGAGCCTGTTTAGGAATACCTGAACGTGCCTCTCCATTGATGGATCATCTGAAGCCGGGATGCTGGAGATCGATTGATGAATCGGGATGATTCATACGGTGTCTTTTTCCGGGTGGTTGGGGCTCTGTAAGAATAATGCCAGAGAGGATAGTAATGTCCGAAGTCATATCCTCAAAGCCGAAAGGCAAAAATATTATTTAGTGGTAATCTATACTAATATAAAACTTAAAGGGCTTTCGTACTCGCAATAACTGTAAATAATATAATAATATTATTTTTTTGAAAAATTCAAATTGCCTTCAAAATAATTAACGGATTCAATTTTTTAAGTTTATATTAATTGATAAATTATTATTTTTTTTTTAATATAATGTATCGGGCTACATATTATATCTCCCAAAACATAAAAAAATATTTATTATATGCATGTAGGAACGATGTATCATAACTGCTAGTGTTCTCGTAAATTAAGTTACTGACAATTATAATTACACTTGGGATTTACACAAACCAGTCATTCTTTTGTATAATTACTTACATCATCCTGACAGCTGAAAAACAGGAATAATTTTTTGGAAAAATTGCATAATACCCCCTTGTGTTATGCCAAAATTGCACAAAACTTACCTATGTTAAATAAATAGTCATAAAAGATCTTGTGAATTTTGAAACCCTGCAAAAAACACTCCCTTTATCCAAAACTGACGGAAGGTGTTGTACACGTGGGGGAAATGAGAGTAGGGGCCTTTTTTTTTTTTTTTTTTCCTATTTCAACATTTTTGATAGTATAACGGTCCAAAATACCCTTCTCCTCCACTACATATACAACTTAACATCCTCTCACTAACATACTACACAAAATTTTAGGTTTTGGGCTGCTGCAAGCTTATTTTTCTCTAGGTAAAAAAAAATTCTAATTATTTATTTAACATTAATTTTTTTAAAATTATTTATTTATGATATTTATTTGTTCTTTTTGTAGCATGTCTTTTGCTTCTCGAAAATCCACTTCGAAAGATGAAACAATTGATTTTACGATATAGAAATTCAAAGTGTTCTTGCTAAAAAAATGCCGCAATTACAGTTGTAGGTCCAAGCAAAAAAAGTGAGGAGAAATTATTTTGTAATTGTAAAACAAACGAATGAAACATTTTTTGTTGGTTGGACCCTATTAGTATTTTTGGAAAGTTTTCACAGTCAACGTCAACACAATCTACTAAATTCGAAGAAGAGGCCCACTCCAGACAGATGAAAATGGAGGACGATTTTGATGAAGTACTATCTATATGCAAGGATTTGACATCTAATATCAAGAGACTTGAAGCAAATGAACAAATGATGAAGGCGTTTTTTTTAGTTCTTGTTGTTTTGCTTGTTGCAATATTATTCAAGTAGTTATATGTTGTAATTTAACGGATGTATTGTATGCCCCAAAGATTATAATATATAATTGTAGGACTAATTGATAAATCCTTATGAAACTCAATTAATTAGTAAATAAATTATAGGTCATAATTAGAATACAATAAAACTTGAACGGATTAAATTGGAGTTCATTATAATATTTGAGGATAACTTATATTAATTAAAAAAATTAGGACGGATGTAATGGGTATTTTGATAAAAGTTTAATTAAACAAATAAAATTATAATACTATTATATATATATATGTAAATAAGATATATATATATATATATATATATATATATATATAAAGAGGACAGTGACAGTGTGGCGAGGTGGACCGAACGTTGTGTTTAAACCTATGTTGAATTGAATTTGTTCAAGGGCATGAATTCGAATTTTGTTACGTTATGTCTCCATGAGATACTACTAAATACTTGTTACTATGAAAAGAGTACAAGCCACGACATCATCGAGATAAAAAAATACAATTTAAATTTTGATTAATTTATTATATTATTTAATTAGTTCGTTTATTAAATATTGTTTATATTGAGCGATTTACTATTTAATCAGAATATTTTACTAGTTTGGCTATTTAAAATAATGTTGAATTGAATATCAAATCGAATATGAAAATGATATCGTTGGTTAATTAGATTATTAAATTTATTAGATTTGAATATAACTATAGCTAATTTATACAATTTCATCATAATTTTTAACCAAATACACAACTCTATGTATTATTGTTTAATTAAATTATATAATAGCGAGAAGTTGGTAGAAAATTAATATAAATATTCTGAAAATTATATTTAAGAAATATTATGTTATTAAAGAGGAAAAATAAGGTTTCTAATGATAACATAATTTAGGAATGTTATTAAAAACGATAGTTATAAATTTATAAGGGGTTTGGTTAAATGATTCCTATGAATTACTTGATAAATTATAAATATTTTTATGAAGCCTAAAAAGTGTATAGATATTAAGAAGAACTAGAACGAAGATTTATATTTTGATAGAATTGAAATATTAGAGAATTATTAAAAATTACACGAATAATATTTAATATTATATTTAAAAGAAATTACAATATTCTCGATATATTAATTGTATGTGGTATAACTCATTACAGGTTACGGGGATAAGGTGAAAGAACTGATAATTATCGATTGAGTAGATAGGCGTTGTGAGGTCGAGGTAAGTAAATGATTAGTATTATCTATATATATTTTCTTTATTTGTGATACTACTGCTATATAGATGTGTGGTTCATGCTGACGTTGATTTATCTGAAAATATATGAGTGGTGAATGATTTAGTTTGATTGACGATATTATGTATGTGAAATGAGAAAATACGTTGAAACATTATGTCTGTTGTTTGATGTGTTGTGGATGTCTAAAAATGAGAGTGTATCGATATATGATTTTACGGTACTATTTGCTTACAAGAATGGTAATATGTGAAAATGAGGGAGTGGTTGGAATTGAATATAATTGTGGTGTGAATACCCCTTGATGTTGTTGAAAAGCCTGTAAGGCGAAGTGAGAAAAAAAGAGCTGTGATGCGATATGAGAAAGGAAATGAATGAAAAAAGCTTTGATGCGATATGAAAAGAGCTATGATGCAAAATGAAAAGTGCTTTGATTCGATATGAAAAGAGCTATGATGCGAATTGAAAGAGCTATGATGCGATGAGCCAGCTATCAAGGGGATTCACTTGAACTTATATAATGGTGAGATTGAATTAATGGGAAAAACACGATATCACCTTCTAGTAAGCAAACTAGGAAAGAAGGGAGTTTAATTGGTTGTTTTATTGCGAGTTAGCTATGTGGTGCAATGAAACTGATTATGTTAGAATTAAACCAACTATATTCTATGCATGTATCCTACTTATCTTGTTTGGCGTTGTATTTGATATACATATGTAGATAGGGCTGGTTATTTACTTACTGAGTGGCAGACTCATTCCTCTGCTGACATTTTTTTCAGGAATAGACTTTGAGGTGTCTACTTGTCGAAGACTAGGTTCAAACGCTATATTCTGTCAGGTCGGGCTAGTACGCAATATTCTCCTCGTTGTCAGTTTAAATACAAATCACATTTTAATTGTATAAAGAGAACGTAAAAGCATGGGGATTACTTGTGATGAATCACCTTGTGGTGTTTGATATACATATATATATATATATATAATGTTGTAGGTTGATTATACCTGTTATGACTTTGAAATTACGTATGCGTATTGATTAGATGATTATGTGCATATTTATATATATGGATACAGGGGTTACTTTAAGTATGACGTTTAGGGAGGATATAGCCCTAATAGTGATAGGGGGTGCTACATATATTTTGGATGTTTGCAATTGAAGTTGATTCCATTTTGGATATATTTAAATTGATTCCCTATAATATATACTTGAAGAACAAAGTAGTACAAAAAATAACAAAAAAAAAATGAATACTTAAATTCCCTGTAGCATAACAAAACACTTAGCTAAATAATAATTCACTGTAGCACAAAAAAACACTTAAACATGCCATGTTAGATTATCAAAACTTCCCCCAAAACACTTAATACTTCATTGTACCACAACTTAAATAAAGCCCATCTTACATTGAAAAAGCTACTACCAAAATACTTAGTTATAACATATACTATGCATAACATAACAAAAGACTTAAATTCCTCCAATGTTCATACCAAAACACTTGCATGATGTGTATACAATAATTGTGCATACAATTTTGCGGTCATTTCAATCTCTCTTCCTAGATGCATCCTGCCCCTTGGATGAGCTTGACCCAGTGCTTCGCCTATACGAGGCAGAAAGGCTTTTCAACTGATTAGTCAAAGTTGGCCTGTTGGATCGACAATACTGTCTTTGAAGAAAGGTACTCGTACTTGAACCTTCAGATCTTTTTTGTATTTTTGATGATGTAGATGTTGGGGTTGGTTGTTTTCCTTCTTGGAGAATTAGATACTGGCACATTGTTGTTGGATTGTGGTTGGCTAGTTGCATGTCTTTGTTTAGGCTCTGGGGGCATCTAAACCAACAATATTTTGATTAATTTACAAGTGAAATATTATTATGAATGAAACCAAAGTCCAAGTTCTATAAATCTACTTACCTCAAATGGTGAACTGAATTGTGCAGACCTTGGTGGCACAAAAGTTGGCCTTCTTAAACTTTGAAAAACTTCATGCTTCTGTGGAAGAATCCACTGTTCCAAGCATTCGATTCAAATTTTCAATAAATATTCAGTCAAAAAGGTAGGAAAACATATCTTTTCATACTGTTATGCCTCTGAATGAGCTTGTTGTCTCAACAACTCTTTCAAAGCCAAATACAAATAAAAAAAAAAATCATCATTAGATTCCTTCTTGTACAGTTAAAAAAGCTAAAAGTTTAAAAAAAATTAGGTATAAAATCGAAGAACATTCTTACCGTTGATTTTGACTTCGGGTACACAATCAAAAGCTTCACAACAGTCACCAACACTCGACTTTTAACCTAAACTACTAAACTTGTGCAAATAAAGGGGAATTTTGCAAGATTAAACCCAAATTAGCGAACCCACCGTGCCCGACCCTGTGAACCCTGATTTTTACTTCGTCTTCCCAATCAATAGCTTCACAACATCACAACACTCGATCTCATACCTAAAACTACTAAACTTGTGCAAATAATGGGAAATTTTGCAAGATTTAAACCCAAAATTGCAAGCCCTAACCTGTCGTCGTCTCCCCCCCTCTTTTCACAACTTGCGTCTGAAGAAAAAAAGGGTATAATGGGGAATTAAGAAAAAAATTAACTCTGTTAGCTGGCACTGATGGAATTGTGCAAGTGATAAACATTTACAATTACAGGGGGGTCTTTTTTGCATATAAAAATAACACGGGGGTTTTTGGCCGAGTTTTCATAACACCAGGGGGTTTTATGGAATTTTTCCTATTTATCTTTTAAGAATATTAATACTTTTTAAGGTGTACATATAATTTTTTAAAAACTATGAATAATTTGTGTAAGTAATTTTACTATTTTTGTGGGTATATATGTAATCATGTAACAGGCCATAAATTAACAAAATTTTATTTTTAGTCCTATAAAAATAGGTATATATTGCATTTTTTGTCTTTTATTTTGAATAAATACATTCGATCCTGAAAATTTTATAATTTCGGGCCATTTAGTCATGTAATTACATAATGAACAAATTAAATCATACATTTATTTGTATAAAACTTATTAATAATTAAATTTATTAAGTTTGGCATTTTTTAGTCATGGGCTTGGTCAGGGAGTTAGGATGCTGGCGGGAAAAAAACTCTTATTCCTCATACCTTGATGTGGCAGGTCTAATGCAAATAAAATGGTTCAGAATCCTAAATTCTCAGCTTTCCCTCTTGCTCTCAATTTTGTCTATGCTTGCAACATCCTTAAACACAAAGAATTTTTCTCTCAATCTACAATAACGGGTTTCAAATACACATTTGCATCAATTATCGTCTTCTTAAGAGCTCGACAACGATTTTAGGTGTTTATTTGACGAGATTTTGGCTTAATTCATTACAAATTTGGCATTTTCTAGTAGGATTGTAGGTTTTAGGGTTTGAGGCAACACAAGGAGTTTATAGAATTAGGAATTGCATCTTTCTTTCAAATGACTAAGTATACCTAGACCATGTTTACTTTAGTATATGAAAAAAGTACCGCAAAATTATAAAACTGACAGGATCAAATATATTTTTTCAAGAAATAATAGACCAAAAAAGCAATATATATACCTGTACTTAATGAAGAGGAACATGAAGTTATTAATAATGTATAATTACTACAAATTGTTTGAATTGTTTTGTTATGAATAATTTTATTTGTACTTGATAATTTACTTTTTGGATTTAAATATTTGAGTTAGGTCATGAACAATTTTATTTATAATTAATATGTTAAATTTTCTTTAATATATATACTTATAAAATAAATAAAAAATAAAAATAATGGGATCTACCAAGTTAGACCCGCCTCGGCAAGTTTTTTACTGGGGCGGGGTGTGGCTTAAGAATAATCAGGGTGGGATGGGTCCTGCGTTCACCCAAACCCGCCCCATTACCACCCCTACTTATAGGATTAAAAATAGAATTTGTCATTCTACATCTATGCTATTAATTAAGTAGGAGGACTATAGAGTAACTCTGTAATATCAGTCTACAAAATATGTATAAATTAAAATATCTTCAATTATATTTACTCTTCACCACCATATTTTTAAAGTTACTTTTGATTGATAATTTTTAGTTCATGCATATTTAATATTAATTAATTTTATCAATTTTGAGCAGTTAATGTTCCTTCTCTTTCGTTTAATAAACTAAATTATAATAAATTTTGTAATTATGCAAACGGTTCATGTGTGCTCCCATTCTAGTTATATTTTAATTGGTGAATTAGTGTTATGATTTTGTAAAATTATCTTTTTGTAGATTTTTTTTGAATGAAGGTTATGTGTTACTTCCACTAGTCAATGTTAACGATATTAAAAGTTTTAGGACGCTAAAATCAAGAAATTAATTTAAGGGACTAAAGTGATTCTAAATACATATTTAAAGGACCAACTATACTATTTTTCCTCATTTTGAGTAAATAGAAAAGTCAAGGTTCATTTGCTCTAAGTTGGTCAATAATCGCTTGAATAAAAAAATTTTAAATCTTTTGTTGCATCTGTAATATTTACCTAATGAACAAAAATAACATATATTAATAGAAGGTAGTATGCAAAGTTAGAAACATAACTATATAAAAAATAATGATTTCAAATGAATACTTTTAAGTTTTTTTTCATAAATTATTCATGTTTTTTTTAATACTTAATAGAAACCTTGACCTTGATAAATGAAAGTGTACAAATATTTCAATCGTCTATCATTGAGAAACTCTTTAACATATAAATTTTTCATTGATGATTTCATCTTATATCCTTTAGGACCAATCATTCTATCAGTTGTACTATTTTTTTAGGGCGGTTGGTAAAAGTAAGTTGCAGTGATAAGGTAGAATAGTATAAAACTTCACAATCATGGCTTCTATGGCCTATTAATATCTCCTTGAAACATCATTCGGTATGGGCAGTACATGGTACAATGATGCATTAATGTTGGTCGATTGAGGAACGTCGGGTGATAGTTCACGACAGGTAGACGTCCAGGCTTTGGGCGCACTTGGAAAATCCTTAGTCGATTGTCGGCATTATGTGGGCATAATGAATTGATGCGTCAGTGCATTAAGGCATGCATGTGAGACATAGTGGGAAACGACAAGCAGATGCGCATGGTGTGCGCACATGGGTGGAACTGGGTGCTATGTACGGGGACTGTTGGCAAACGATGTACACAAAAGTGCCTTTTTTGTGGCATTCCACGGTAGAAAGGCAAAGGGTGTGTGCATGCAGCACCTAATATGCGAGATCCTCGACAGATAATAGATGGTGTGCGCAGATGGGCCTAACGGTGTGCACACATGATCAATAGGTCTTGGCAAACTATTGGCACAACCAAGTCATGGTGATTGGCTAATGGCTAAAGCATGACTATTCCAAAGTAATATGTGGAAAGCATGTGACATACAGTTATGCTTGAAAACTGCTTATCTACATGGTAGCATGGGGCTGCAATTTGGTCCACGTAATGTGGGCGGTTTAGATAGGTTCCCAGTATTTTTAGGGATGTCAACTGCAAGATGCTATATTCTATTATTGGCCTTGCTTTATGCATCTTTGATGAGGTGAATGTAGGTTCATTTTTGTGCAAGCAGTCCCTTGTATTTAACATCGAGGAATAAATTATAAAATTTGAGTTTAGCTTGTAAAACTCTTTAGTTTGCTTGATTGTGTCTTTTCTAGCAATATCGCGTACACTTCTGGGGTGATTCTTAATTCATACTAGATCAGCATACACTATGTGAGTGTGTGCGCGAAAGGCTTAATAGTTTGCGAGTGCTAGACTGACATAGTGGGTGGTAATTATATTTTCACTGCGTAAGCCCCTACGGCACCTATCGTATTGTCATTAATACTCTAAAATTAAAAATTACAGCAAAAGAATTAGGATCATAGTGTAAAAGTAATTTTTGTGTAACTTGCTCCACAACAATTTAAACTAACAATTGCGGCTGTTTGGATTTCTGTTGGAAGCGCCTAAAGTTTCGAGCCTACTAAATGTGATAAACGAATGAGGTCAACATTGCTCATTTTGTTGCATCAAATAAGTGTTTTCCCCTCCATCACTGTGCAATCCACTCAATACCTTCCTACCATTGTTGCCGAGGCCAGTGCCACTCAATCTGCCTATGAAGGTGCCGACACCTAACGAATTGTGTTGCGTATGTACACTGGAAACAAATGTGGATGCATTTTTGTGGCTTGATGATCACATAATAAAGGCGTTGGATCAACCTATTGTAACCAAGGTTTGTCACAAGTCGACAATCGTTTCAAAATTGCTAACTAAAGGATAAAGACATTCCTTGAAATCTTTAATGGACCAAGGAGCAAAGAATTCCACCTCATAGAAGGGATTGCCCACTGAAAACGATGCATTGCTGAAGTTGTGGAAAACCTCCAAGTACCACCTTTGCATTTAATAACATCGAACCGATGGAAGATAAGTTGAAACATCAATGACTTCAACTGCTGCAGTGTTAGGCCACCTCCAATTCACATTGTGAATGACTGAGGACAGTTTAGCTTGCTCATCTACCCTATAACCAAAGGTACTCTATAGAAATGGTGGATCAATGTGCTTATGGATGCTACAGATCCTATCATAATCAAATGCTCTTTCCATTGCGCACAACATACTAAATCATAGGTAAAAGTGCAGCCATCTATTTCATCAGTTATTTTCCAACTCCAGGCTCCTATCAATTTCTAATTATATTATGATTACCGCATTGGTATATGTCAATTTACGGTGTATTGCAACATATGCATGAGATTTTCTATTCTTTTCCTAAAAATCACAAAATTCAAGAAACCAATTCAAGAGAAATTTTACTAAATCATCAAGTGGAAGAAGAATGCCAAAGATATTAAATTGATCAACCTGGAATACATGTTCATTCTCAATCAATAATTTCTGGCATACGACTATGTTAAATTATTTAAGGCACTTAAATTTATTTTAAATGTAAAGAAAAGGACACATGGGAGGGATTCTTCACTATTGAATTGCCATAATAATATCCTTGACAAATAATTACTTTCAATTCTTTCCTGTAGTGCCATACCTGACAAAGCAAATTAATAAAGTTAGAGATTGGGGAAAAAATAAAGTTAGAGAAATTGCTATTATGTGAGACATAAAAGGGCACAATAAACACCAAACTTATCAATGAACATAGAATTGTAAATTATTAGGCATTAACATTGATATGAGATACATCCATGTGCTGATGTACATATTGGTTTCACATTCAATGAAAGTATAAGTTCAGGGAGAAAAGTGGAGATGTATAGCATAAGATTTCAGAGCCTTATGATTTATTTTGTATTGCTTTTGCAAACCTATTATTTATAATTCCCAACTTCTTATCTTTTGAGTAATGTTGAATTTTGATTGGCAATAGTAGATAAGTTTTGATAAATTGACTTATCTTTATCACTAAAGGAAATTTAAAAATTAAGGTTAATTGTACATTGTTTGTCATGTCAATGAATATTGAACTTGGTTTAAGAAATAATATATGGGGTATTTATAATGGTATTGATAGTTTTAGAATGTGGTAGGGTGTATGTTTTTATTATGTGGCTTGAATGTATAAAAGTACTTGTTTACTCTTGTAAATAAATGGATACTACTAACATATACATGAGGGGATAATATGGATTTTCATTCAATACTTTTTGTTATATCATTCGTGAATTTTGTCTAATAGAAAGATCTATTTGCATAACGGCAACAAATGTCAATTATTCAACCTATAGGGATGTACGTGTAATTACACCAAATTTTAATGAAATACGGTGCAATTATCCCTTATATGAATTCCAATATTAATTCAGTCTCACCATCTAAGTGTGTGAACCTATTCGAGTAAGAGTATTTGCAATAGCTTAATATTACTACGAAAAAAGAAAAGCGGGATTTGGGGTGGATTGGACGATCGTTCCAAAGCCCGTTCCATATAGGAACAGTCCTTGGCACTCTTGAGGAACTGAAATAGGTTGCTGATGTCACGATCCTCCTTTTTTTGATTTATGGTTTTGAGACAGCAAAAACATTACCAAGGGTATTCTAAAGAAATTGTTACAAGTTGTGTTCTTAAAAACGGTCCAAACTTGTAACGATAAATAATTAAAACTCAATTTGGAATGCAATATGAAAGGTAGGGACGGACAAGAGAAGACTGATCCTAAGTGTGAGAAAAAACGTGATAAAAATAACAGTTGATAAATCTATTCCAAATTGAAGTACAACTTGGGATACTTTTATTACGTAAGAGAATGAGTATTATAACGGCTGTTCCTATGTATGTTTTATTTCAAACAAAATATGTTACAAGTATCGTGACAGAAACTGTTACAATGTGGAATGGTTTTCATGTATTAATAATATATATTACTGAAACCGTTCTAAAAAGGGCACAACGACTATATTTTAACGGATATATAACCGTTCGTGCATGTGTTCGTAAGACTATTATAGATTATGCATCAACGACTATTTTATAACAGCTATTTTTGTGTGCCAGAAATCATTCCAACGACCGTTCAAAATTTTTCTATATATATGTTCCTTTATTTCCATTTAATCTCACTATCTTCTTCCATTCTTCTTATATTCTCTCTATTTCCTAAATCTCTCTAATATTTATTGATCTCTCACTATCCCATTAATAGTTGCATACTCTCGTTCATCAATCTTTCTCAAATTTTTATTGATATTTAAAGTTATTTTAATTAGGTAACAACTCTCACCCTTTTTCTTTTGTCAATTGCTTATATTTGTTGTACTTTTGTGAATTGAATTTAATGTTATAATATATATATATGTGTGTGTGTATGAGTGTAGGACTCATAATGTTAAAACAGATGAGCAGATAGATGTATGAGAAGAACTTGCATAGGAGGGCGGGTCATACGCTGGAGTTTGTGGATGGTGTTATTGCATTTATAGAATGAGCCAAGTCTCAACATGCATATATGGATGGTGAGAAAATTAAGTCTACATTTCGGAAGTGCAAAAACGAAATTTTCAAAATCCCGGATGAGGTAAATTTTGACTTGTATAGTTTTATGTCGGAATATTATAATTGGAGTTCACATGGTAAGAAGAGGGTGCAGGAGTACTTTGAGGCCGTCACCGCGCCCCTTTTGCAGGAGGAGCAAATTTCCATTGCTCATGAGGAGAAAGGTACCAATACACACTGGGGTGATGCGATGCAGATGGATTGGGCACAGAGGATTATTTTCGATACTGTCGGGCTGGCTTTTTGGTCTAATCATAACTAGGATGGTGTGCCTGATGATGGTACAAGGTCTTGTCCTACTGATGTCGGGCCTAATTCATATTACGGCAGGGCCCCTATGATTATGTGTCTGGGTTGGTAGATCGATTTTATGATGTAGTGCATGCTACCGAGCAGCCGTTGTGGAATGGTTGGACCAAATATCAAATGGCATCTATTTATTGAGTTGGTGAATATTAAGTCCAAGACTCATTTTTCTGAGCAACATATGATCGAATATCCTAGTGGGCTAATAATATATTGCGCGAGCGACCACACCTGCCCCTCGATTACCATAGTATGAAGAAGTTGATAAGGGACTTGGGTTTACCTGCTGAGAAGATTGATGAGTGTAAGAATAGTTTCATGTTGTACTAGAAGGACAAGATTCATCTGGACTACTGCAAGTTTTGTGGAGAATTTAGGTACAAGCCAACCAGGGAGCGAAATCTTAATCACAAGAAAATCCCGTATTCCATTCTTAGGTACATGTTGCTTACCCCTTGCCTGTAGAGGTTGTATGTTTTAAAAGCGATTATCAAGCAAATGACGTGACATGCCAACCATTAGACGAGTGCGGGATCCATGTGCCATCCATCTGATGTAGAGGCATGGAGGCATTTTGACCGGACATATCCTGGTTTTGTAGCAAAGCCCCCTAGTGTTAGACTGTGTTAGTGCACAGATGGGTTCGCACCGCACGGACAGTATGGTCATATATATTCATGTGGCCAGTTATACTTACATCGTACAATCTCCCACCGAGAATGTGCATGAGTTTTGACTATATGTTCTTGATGGTGGTGATCCCTGGCCCTTTCAATCCGAAACGTTTCATCGATGTTTACTTGGAGCCGCTGATCGAGGAGTTGCAGAATTTGTGGCATGTGGGTATATTGATGCACGATAATGCAAAGAATGAGACATTCATGATGCGCACCATGAACTACCTACCCGTCTATGGGATTGCATCTGCATGGAGTACCACTGGCATTATTGTTGGAATAGGTGACCAGAAAGCTAATTGGATTAGCGGTTTTGGGAACTATTCAAGCGATCTTTATTCAAGTAACATTTCCCGATAAATATGTTAAGTATTCATCTTTGATATATGTATCTATTGTGCTTACCGATTACATTAAGCATTGCTTCAACGTCACAATAGATGCCCACAGACCATTTAGATAACCCATGTAGTTGGGTTGTGCATTGGATGGCGACTGAAACCAACTTCTGAGTGTTGGTCATAAATGTTCCAAGTCGAGCACCTTGAGACTGGGCATTGAGAGTCCTATTAAGACTTGTATTAAGTAGTACATTCATTGGATGAGTGTCATGTTTCATCGACGACAGACATTGGACGTCTATGCAATTTCAGTGGGTTAGTTGACAAGGTGGTCAACTGGCTAAACTGATTCGCGAGGATCGTCATATGGAAGCCTTGAAGGATTGATTAGTATGACTTGAGTCCCCGACTTCCATAGTACGAAAGTAGTCTTTAGACTTGAGGAACAATGGCAGTCACATGCGAACGATTGTTGTATCTTGGATCTATGCACGAGGTGATTATGTCACAGACATGATCAGTATAAGTCTTGTCCAGTGTAGTCAAAATGTGTAACGAGGACAATGGTTTCCAAGAAGAGGATCAATCCCCTGTCTGTATGTGACAGCAGCATCTCCTATACACTTGGAGACGTGTTTATGCCTCACAAAACCTGTAGCTACTATAGTTGATTGAATAGAAAATAGTTTTCTATGTCGAGCAATTAAGCGAAATAAGGTCTAAGGTATTAAAGCATATTTACCTAGTTTAGGATGGGAACTAACACCAAATTAGATCGAATTTAATTAATCGGTAGTGTTGGACACTAGCCCAAGTCTAGCTGAAAGGTGAACCTATAGAGTCACACAAAAATAATTGTGGAAGGACTAGGAATTAATTCCAAAAGATGTAAATAATTGGATTATTTACATGTGGGATGATGTATTGAATGGATAGCCTAAGATTAAATTAACTGGATTAGTTTAATTGAACTTGTCTTAATTAATAAATTAGATTTATTAATTAAAGAGAATCGGACTTATGTCTTTAATTGGATTAAATGACATTGGGCTTAATTTAGTTTGGATATATTAAATTTGATTTAATTAAATTCATTGGGCCTTGGATTTATTTTAATTTGATTAAATGAAACCTAGTTAATTGAATTAAGGCCCACTAGCAATAGAGTTGACTTTTATTGTTGGAAGGAGGGTTGGTCAAATTGCACTTTTGAAAAGTGTAGACTTGACCATATTTGGAGCGCTTCTTATATGACATGATTTGATTATACCATATAGGAAGGGGGTTGTCTTATAGGTAGGTGGAATATATCTAGATACATTTACACCTTCTCATACAAAGTATATATATGTGTTATCATCATTATTCGTAAGATGATAACACATAGTGAATAGTGTAGAGAACATACGCTCCATCTCTCCTCCCTATGAAATTCGACCACCCCTTTCTGTCTCTCTCATCCCTTTTGTTTCTCTAACTCTCTTTCATCTAGGATTAAATGATGAGTAGTGAGAATTTTGATGAAGGGAATACACTAGTTAATAGTGTAGTTCTCTTCGATCATTTCTTCCAACCGGTTTTGATTTCTTCTACCAAAGAGATCAAACCTTCTTGCCATGGTGTGGTGTGGATCATTTGTAGAGGCTCCTATGTCAGAGCCTAGGGTGAACCTTTATGCACGATTTCGGGTTGAAACATAAATGAGGTAAAGTTTCATTTAAAATACCGCTCTCTTTTGTTAGATTTATCTATAGTCTTGTACATTGGGATTTGTTATTTCTTTTTTTTTTAAATCCACATACTACATCCAATGCCCGAGAACACCAAGGGTACACCCCTTGGTTGGTCGTAGATTAATCTTAATTTGCATATTTTATTACCGCTTTATTTTTTTTCGCGCTTTCGTTCATGCGTTCCCGGGCCGATTCACTTGTTTTTTTCCTTATAGCTATGGGTTGTCCAGTTTGTATGGATGACACTCGTGCATTCTATTTGTAGAATGGTAGGAAGGTGTGCTACTTTACTGCTACAAATAGTTCCTCATCCAAGACCATCTGTACCGTAGTAAGAAAAAGCCATCCACTAAGAACCGAGTAGAAAGGAAGATTGCATGTCAAAACAAATCCGCGGTTGGGTTGCAGAGTCCAGTCCTATAGTTGGAGTACCGTTGGAACTCCCACCCAGCTACAGTAGCGAGCATAAGTGGAATAAGAAAAATATCTTCTAGGATCTTAAGTACTGGGGAGCGCATCTGATATGACACAATTTTGGTGTCATGCACATTGAGAAAAATATGTTTGACAATATATTCAATACCGTGATGGACATAAATGGAAAAATGAAGGACAATCTGGATGCAGAGAAGAACCTGAAGATCATATGTAGTCTTTAATCGACCGGAGCTCGAGGTGGACGAAAGGAGACCGAACGTGATACCCAAAGCCGTATATACCATGACGGAGGAGCAGAAGATGAGGATATGTGAATGGATTAGTCATCTTAAGTTTTATGATGGTTACGCATCTAATTTGGCTCATTGTGTCGATATTAAGGAGCTGAGGATGCACGGCATGAAGAGCCATGACTGTCACATATGCATACAGAAGTTGATCCCAATTTCCTTCTGTGAAATGCTTCCTAAGCATGTGTGGAGTGCGTTGACAAAAGTCAGCCTTCTATTCCAAATTATATGTTCGATGATGCTGGATTTCAACAAGGTACAAGAATTGGAAGGTAATGTCGCTACCATCTTGTGCAATCTCGAGAAAATATTTCTGCCATCTTTGTTCGAATCAATGGAGCACCTAATTGTTCACCTATCATATGAAGCGCGCGTGGGAGTGCCCGTGCAATACAGGTGGATTTACCCATTTGAGAGGTAAGTACACGAGTTATTTTAGTTTTTTTAAATAGTTCTATTGTCATATATTTTTAATAAATATTCATTCGAATAGATTTCTCCGAGACTTGAAAATAAAGGTGAAAAACAAAGCACACTTCGAGGCGTCAATTGTTGAGGCATATCTTGTTGGAGAAATCGGCCTATTCACTTCTCACTACTTCGAGTTGCAGACTCTTTGCAAATGGAACAAACCTCGTACAAGTGATGACCTCACGATGAATGACAATCATATCCAACAATTTATTTTCAATCACCCTGACCGAGCAAGTGGTGCCTCAAAGAAGAGGTGGCTTAGCGCCTCAGAGCATCACATAATCTAAATGTAACTCTTGTACAATTGTGAGGTAGTCACACCATACTACGAGTAAGTGTAAAGATATCAATAGTTTATAAAATTCTTATTTAGAGTTTTAACCTATATATTGATATGTATTCTATTTTTTTAATACAGGTCATTCTTGAATGAACTCTACGAGCACCATCATTCGGAAGACCCCAACATTGAACTACTAGTAGCTACTGAATTTAAGGATTGGTTCAAACGTCGTGTAAGTAATGCCTTATGAATTGTGTCATAACAGTGAAACCATCAGTCCTCAATTTTTTCTCTAATATGTGCATTGCAGGTGAAATCTGAATTGAATTACACAGACAACGAGCTGTTGAAGTTGCATTACTCGGGTCCTATCGCTGAGGTCACAACATTCCTGTGTTACTTTATGAATGGTTACAATTTCCACATTGAACGTCACAGCGTAGGCAAGTCAACTATAAACTATCGGGCGTGTGTGAAAAGCTCATTTTATATAAACATAGACATTGATTTCTACGGGATACTCGAGAGATAGTTTAGTTAAATTACCCACTTAATCCGAACATGCACATCATTTTGTTCGAATTCCGTTGGATCGATCACCTTGTTGATATAAATTTCAAGAAGGTATACCAAAAGGATGAACCATTCATCCTAGCACAACTAGTACAAATATACTACAGGAAATACCCTACCATGAAGAGAGACAGAGTTGCTTGGATGGTTGTATGCAAAACCAAAGCTTGAAGAGTCATCGATGACTCTTGATGGACTGAAGTCGAATTTTAAGAAGAGGAAACAATACCTACTCCACAAGTTGTTACGGACAAACATAGTTATGACCAACATGACCCAAATGGTATACAATTAGCCGTTGATCTTTTTGTTGCAAATCATCAAGGAGAATGTACATCCTGCTCGAAAAATGGTGAATCTGATAGCGAATCTGACGAAGATAGCTTTGACGAGGATTACGAGATTGAAGAAGACAATAATTATGATTGAAAGTTTACTGTTTCTCTGATCAAACATTTGTAAAAATTTTTGTAAAAATTATTGATTAAATATTTCTATAATTATTCTGTATTAATAATTATATATATCTTTTACAAAATAGTTTAAATTAGGAATGGTTATAAGTAGCCCACGCCGTTCCCAATTTGAAACAATCCACAAAAAGACCGTCCTTTCAATTACCGTTCCTTTTTGTAAGTGAATAATGTTAAATATCAAGCTGGAACGGACAAATAAATAATAACCATTCATGAAAATGTTACAACATTCTATAGAAAAGCGAGGGAAATTCAAAATCTAAGAACAGTCAAAATAAAATAACCGTTTCTAATGGAGTTCAACACAAATTTATTTTGGCGCCAAATAGAAAGTGGAGGAAAATTTATATTTAGGAATGGTTGTTAAATATTACCACTCCTAATATGAATATTATTTAAACCGTGCATAAAAGAATAAACAAACCGTTCCTAATATGAATATAAAGCAAACCGTGACTAAAAGCATAAACAAACCGTCCCTAATCATAACAAAAAATTCATAGTTCACTTCCCGGGTACTATATTTGCGCATCCACGAGCCTGATTAATTCCAAACTTAAACACATATAAATACTACATATATGTTAATATATATTGCGGTTTGATTTAAATCACATGGTCTGATTGACAATTGCATCGTTTTGAACCTCGTTGGTTGTGAATCAGATACGATATCTCAATATCCGTATAACAAAAATGTCCAAACTTCATCTAATGTAGTCTTTTGTCGATTTAATTATATGTAATGGTCTCATTAGGCGATCCAGTATAACAATATAAGATGCTAGTTACATCTATTTAAGACTAACAATCTTGGATATACAAATATACTTGATCTGCTAAATATGTATCAATTTAATAAAAAATATTATATGTGTCCAATGGTCTTAATTAATTTATGGTCTACTTTTCTCTGATCATTAACATGTCCAAAATGATTTTTCCTTCATTTATTATTTTTCAGTTGAAAAGGAAATATATTTGGCACTAAACTAGGAAAAGTCGTGTTAAATATAGGAACGGTTATTTAAATGCCCTCGTCATACGATGTCGTTTTCTGATAAAATGACATCATTTTGTGTGTATTGGACCGATTTTAGGAACACTTTTCCTGACCATGCCAAAATGAGTCCAAATTTTCGTCAATCCACTATACAAGAAACAACATCGTTTTTCTTATTTAGGAATGATCTTGGTAATGTAGTTAAATAAATGACCATTCCCGGACCGTACCAAATTTTAGGCAAAATTTCACTTTTGGTCCCACTAGATAGGGTCGTTTTCACTTTTAGTCCCTCGCTTTACGTGGTCAACACTTGTAGTCCCAAAACCTTAAATTTTTAACACTTTTAGTCCCGCACTGTTAAAAACTGACGGAAACTGCACGTGACAGTCACGTGCCGTTAGTCAGCTGCTATCGTAAAAAATTGGTCAACTGGTAAGTTATTTCAGACTTTAGGCAAAATGTTCTTCTCCCCTTTTCCCCAAGTCCACAAAACAAAGTCCCTAAATCCCTAATCCCCCAAATCCCCTTTCCCCAAATCTGAAACAATCATCCCAGTTTTTGGAGTAAAGAGTGGCGGAAGAAGATGAGCTTGAGGCACCAAGTGCTCGTCGATTTTCTAGACCCTAAGTACGAGAAATACAATTAGTAAACTTGCAAACTCTTTTTACGATTTCAATGATATTGAGGAACATGTACTACTCTGCTGGGCCAATCTGAAATGTTGGATAGCTTTCAACTTGGGTAGGGTAAACGCTATAGCTGTGAACATGCTTTAGAAATTCTAAATTAACTTTGATTAGATGTGTTGTCAATTCTCTTAGATTTTGAAAATGAAATAGCTTTCACCAGAATGAGTAAATTCAATTTAGTTTCCTTAACATCTTCCTACTATGAATAGATTTTTCAGGCAGACTTTAAAGTTGGAGATGAGAATTATATCCAATTCATTTTTTTGGAGAACAAGGCTGCGGGAATATTGTTAAAATAATTTCGAAGGCTTACGAGAAATATGTTGTTGTGTATGTTATTTTTGAGATATTTTGTGGTCCCCCGATATTATTGTTTTCAATTTCTGAGGATAAATGGGTTTGTTTTTGTCCATATGTTGTTGTGTGTGTTGTGTTTTAAACATATTTTTTGTCCCCCAATGTTATTGTTTTTGGTTTCTGAGAATAAAGGCATGTGGTCCATGCATTTGTTTCTCAGAATAAAGGCATGTTGTTGTGTGTGTAATGTTGCTTTATGTTTCTGGGGATGATAAATTATTGTGCATTGTGGTCCCTTTTTCTGATGCATGCTCTTTTGTTTTTCTTTTTTTTTTCTTTATATTTTTCAGGGAATGAACCTTTTATCACTATCATTATGTATCATGGGGGTTCAATTATTCATAGCCCTAAACCTAAATATGTGGGTGGGATTAAAAGTAAGTTTGACTTTGTGGATGTATTTAATGTTACTGTGGAGTACTTGAACAAACTTGGTGAGAAGTTGGATTACATGGGGCCTAAACAATTTTACAGACTACATTTGAATAAATTTACACAACTCAAGTATCAAACTGATATTGTCAAATTTACTGAAGCATACAGTCCCAAAAACAGAATTTTTACGTTGTATCTAGAGTGCGTAGAAACCCCAAATAGTCAGCTTGGTTCCTCAAACCCTAATGTTGAACCCCAAATGCAAACAAATGTCCAAAAAGGGAAGGGGGTAGTAGTGGATGATGGGAATGATTCTGAATTGAATGAAGTAGAATGGGATGAGGTTTGCAGACTAGTGGATATGTACGCAGATGGTAATGAGGGGGAGGGTACTGGGACAGATGATGATGATGAGATTGGGGTAAGTGAAGGGAAGGGGATGATGAGAATGATAGTTTACAGGACTCTGAGTATGATGGGGAGGGTGATGATTCAGATGGTTGTGGGGATGAGGAAAGTGGTTAGGAGGATGTTGAATCATATGACAAAGAGGATACAACATCAGGTGATGATGTATGCTCAAGTGGAGATGATTTTGACTCTGTTGCTAGTTTTGATGAGGAGAAAAAAGAACCTGATCATGTTTTCAATTCTGTAAACAAATATGATCCTCACTTTGAAATTGGGATGATATTTAGTAATAAAACAGAATTGAGAGAGGCAATCCACAATCATGTTGTGTGTACAAAGAGGAGTTTGAAAATATTCAAGAATGATAAAAGAAGAGTTTATGTTAAGTGTCTCGGGGATGGGTGTTAATGGAGAATGCATGCACTTAAATTTGGGGAAGAGAGTACATTCCAAATCAGACAGTATAACCAACACATAAATGTGCTAGATCATTTAATGTGAAGAATGTGAATAGCAAATGGTTGTCAACCAAATATGAAGATGCTTTCAGAACAGATCCTAAAAGGAATGTGAAGGGGTTTAGAAAGAATGTTAATTATGTAGTTGAAACTAATGTTATTTATGTGCAGTCAAGGAGACTTACAAGATCTATGTTCATTGAGTCATCCTCTGGACCAAATCTTGCAACTTCTCAGTCAAATACCACTGGAATGGTAAAAAAAATTCTATGTTCATCTCCTTAAACTCATTTTTCTTAGTCCATGTTCATCTCATTAAGCTGATTTTTTGTAGATAAGTGAACACATGCTCCACAACTTTACACAATGCTCAAAAAGTGAACCAATCTTCTATTAGTGGAGTCCCTTGTCTCACAAAAGGAGGAAAGAATTTTATCACAATGATAAACTTAAGTGCAGCATTGGATGCAACTAAAAAGAAGAAGAAGAAAATAGCTAAGAAGGCAAAATGAGATGCATTGGCAGTAAGTTTTTTGGCTTGTATAGCAATAGATTTTTGATGACTTGTTGGCAGCCGTTTTTGGTTTGTATAGCATCAGGTTTTTTGCTTGTATTAACAAGGGAAATTTGTGAAGTTTCAAGGAACAAAATATTGCTAGTTATTATAAGAAGACTTTTGTTACTTTTGTCAAAACCAGTGCATTTGAGTATATTTCTTGTTTTTTTTCAATTTAATTTATTGCTTTTGTGCAATTTAGTTTCCATTTTTATTGCTTTCAGAATTTATCCTTACACATTTAAACACAACATAAACTATAATTACTTGCAAAAAAGGCATATTCATTAGTCCTTTTACACATAATTGACCATTACTAAAAGGTCATCTAGTAATATATAAGAACATCAAATAATGCATAATAACTTAATTGTTCAAGCTACCAACATACATAACAACAGCAAAAAAAATCCAACCATTCAAAATTTGATTTCTTCGACGCAATTTTTGAATTTCTTCTTCTTGCAAATTCAATTGGCGCAACAAACCGGGAATTATTACGGTAGCTCTTAAGCACATTGGTGGATCAAACCACATAAAAAAAATCCACATCCACCTCTACCTCTCCTCGAAGAACAAGTATAAAACCTTCTACCTGGGTTGTCATTTGTCCATGAGGTCCTCAAATGAGCAGCTTTCTGACAATAGCATTCAATATTTGAAGAATTTTGAGATGTTTGTGACATCTTTTGGCCTATGAAAAAAAGATGAGAATGTTGTCTGGTGTTTGTGGGTTGTTTAGATATATATTAGCAAAAAAATGTGTCTTTGGCGCCATTATTTTCCTCCAAACACTGTACACAAGCATTGTAGTCTGTTTTCAGCACCAATTTAGCAGCTGACTAACGACACGTGACTGTCACATGCCGTTTCCGTCAGTTTTTAACGTCACGGAACTAAAAGTGTTAAAAATTTAGGGTTTTGGGACTACAAGTGTTGACCACGTAAAGCGAGAGATCAAAAGTGAGAATGACCCTATCTAGTGGGACTAAAAGTGAAATTTTGCCTTTTAATATATAAGTGACACTTAGTAGATTTTTCTTCACTCTCTCTCTCTACCGACAACGTTTGGGCTCCCCCCTCGCTGCCCCTTCCTCTTCTCTTCCTCCATTCAGTCGTCGTCGTCGTCCATCTCTTGTTGCCTCCTCCTCCGCCTCCACTCGTTGTGCCTAGGTTAGTTTAGTTTATTTTTATTTTCTATTATTTTTGCTGAATATTTTTAGAAATTTTTTCATCTTGCTACCCTTTCTGAGACCATTCACACCCTACTCTCCTTTCTAAACATTCAACCTTAGAAACTATTAGGCCTATTACCTCAAAATTCCAAGGAGTAAGAATATATCAAAAACTTGCAAAACTCATTTATTAAGATTATGAAGAAATTAGATCTCCGTATTCTGGACCCTCACAAATTCTCACAATTACCAAAGAATTAAGTCTGATTCACAAACTATGAATTTCTTTATATGGATATATCCAGGAGTTGCTTGACTTTGATACCATCAAGTACTAGGATATCACAACCGAGATAAATTTGAGTATAACAACCATTACTGAAACTATGCAAGGAAATACAACGGATCTCAAAAGAGATAAATATACAAATTTATATTATAATAATTATGGAATAATAATTAATTAACAAAATATGAAACAAGAGTTTGAGACAAGTATAGTTGAGAAAAACTTACTGAATTTTCGAATTTGGATACATAAGGAATTTTATAGAATAAACTGGATGTACAAATATATGAACTATCAAAGAAATCCGATTTCTATATTCTTGTGTATTACAAAAGAACTGAGAAGAAATACTTTTGGCAAGAAGCTATTGCTAGAGAGTAGTAAGTGTGTGTGAAAAATGCTCAAATTTTGGTTTTCTCTCTTCCAATTACCTCCATCTAGTGAACCAATTTTGGATTTTTGTTGGAGTGAATTTGATGCCGAAAAAAAAGTAAAAAGACATGGTGTTTTTCTCATTTTGTTTGAGGAGAAAATGTTGAAAGGCTTTGATAATCCTGACAAGATACTAGTGGATAGTTTTTGTTGCGAATATTCTTGAATTCATATGGACTTTTTCCCCAATTAGACAATCAGAGGATGCAATTTGTGAAAATTTTTCAGTAGCCAATTTGTGAGGTGTTGGCTGGGGCTCCTTTAGGGGGCATATTTTGAATGAAAATGGATTTTGTTGAAAGATGTCCTCATAAAATTGTTGAGTTTTTGGTGGATCTTCATAGATCCTGTTATGCCTTTGATCAAGGAATGTTTGTCATTTCTGCTGGATCACTTTAAGTTTATCCGTTGATTCGTTCATCTTCAATAATTACATCAAGATGAAAATATGATTTTTCAAGGTATGGTGAATTTGGGAAATTGGCTGGTGTGGAATTTGTTGGTGAACTGGTTGGTCTAGTAGTAGAAGTCCCTGCAATATTTTTGTACGTTTGGGTAAGTTTGGAAAGAGCAAGAAGAATTGGTTTCCCCAATGGTTAAAGTATAATTTGGAAAATTGAGTATGTTAGTTATCTAATTAGTTGGAGGGCATTTTTAATTTTACAAAAAAAAAGTGTGACAGTGTCATTAACCGTCATTTGTTAGTATGTATCTCCTTTTATTTTTATATTAGTATAGATTATTATAAATTAAAAAATAAAAAAGAGAATTATTTCCCACGTTATAAGTGACTATAACTTAAAAACAATGATAGAGATCAATATATATACTTTCGATCACGACCAAACAAAATCAATACAAGCTTAGGTATCGACCATGGCTAGCCAACATTGTCATGATTTTTAGCAGTGTAATTTCACTTTTCATACCAAAGTATACCCCTTTTCAGTTTGAGTACCTCAGGTTTTCAAGTCATTAGATTTGATATCCAATGTTTTTAATTTTCATCCGCCTGAGTACCCTCTATTAAGTTGACCGTTAAAACAAATGATCAACCCAATTTTAGAGGAAATAGGCGTGAGCTTGTCTATATAAGGACATATTTGGCTGTCATTTTATTCAACACACGAAAAAAATTCTACTTTGATTCATTTTAATTTTAATTTTATAGTTGAGGATAATAATTTAAAATAATACATATTTAATTCAAATTTTAGCAAAAAAATACTAATTCAAATCGTTATAGAAATATCAATTCAAACATTCCTCCGAATTCAAATCATTATGTAAACAAAAATGTGTACTTATGTAAACATTCCTCCCAATTAGCTGTTTGTCATTTGCACAATAGTTTGTGGTTGGGACAATGTTTTTTAAGGCAATTGGGTAGGATTTTTTGATTGAATTGAAGGGGATAGAATTTGTAAAGGTTTCTGATTTTGAGGACTTTGGGGTTTCAGCAATTGCAATTTTTCTGGTGTATTGGAGTCTTGAGAGAAGAGTATTATAATTTGAGAATTTGAGATGGACTTTTTCTAAAGGACTTACCTTTAGCCTTGATTCTTTTGTTGATTTTGACATTCTTGCAAAAATTTTCTTGTCAAAAAATCAAGAATATAATTGCGAGTCCCCTTAATATATTCGATATCAATATCAAAGACTGATAATAAAGCTTTTCATCTAGCAAAAATTTATTTTGAAACTAAATTGTTGACATCCTTCGTAAGCACATTTTTTGGAACCCTACAATCTATTTTTAAAAGAAAATTTTGATTTAATAAATCATCTTGGAATTTAGAAATGCATAAAACAATAGATAGATTTTTTTTTTATTATAGGATAATTTTGGCTGCAGTCTTCTCCAAAATAATATTGTACTATCGTTTCTTTTTCTTCAATAATTTGACTAAGAATGCCTCCATATCCTATTTCAGATGCATCTGTTTGGATAATTTTAGGTGCAGTGGGATGACATATACTTAAACAAAGAATTTCTTTAATTTTTCTTTTTAACTTCTTTACTAAATCAATATGAAGTTGATGACCATGGTGGTGGAGGAGTTTTTATCCTATCATATAATGGTTTGCATATTTGTCTAAGGTTAAGGTTTATGAGACATAATTTAAAACTACTCAGAAATCTTTGTAATTGTGTTTTATCTAGGACTTGTTCTAGAAATTTTTCTCCAAATTGTAAAGATCTTTGGATTGGGAAAATAGTTACTTGGTGGATTTGATGCCATAAAAATATGACATTTGTTTGGAAGAATTTTGTTTTTGGGGCTGATACAACAAGACCATTTTCTTTTATGAGTTTAAGGAAAATTTGCAGATTTTTCTAGTGTTTTTCTATATTTTTCATTAAAAACTAAGACATCATCGATATAGACTATGGTAAAAGAGGTATATGGGTAAAAATATCATTCATAATCTTTTGGAATTTTAAGGGAGCATTAAAACTAAATGGCATAACATTCCATTCAAATTGGCTAAAAGGGAGAGGAAAAGCTATCTTATAGCTATCTTTTTCATCTATTTGAATTTGCCAAAATTCAAACTTTATGTCAAATTTAGAAAAAAAAAATTGCATTATAAAGTCTTTTAAGAAGATCTGACTTATTGGATATGGGATACTTGATCCATCTTAATGCTTTATTTAGAGACTTGTAATTTATCACTAACCTAGGAGTTCCCCTTTCTAATTCAGCATTTCTCTGAGCATAGAAGGTTGAACAAGACAAAGGAGATTTTGAAGGACGAACTAAATTTTTGTTAAGAAGATCTTGGATTTCTTTCTTACAGTATTCTGATAATTCTTGGTTCATTTGGATTTCCCTAGCTTTGGTTGGAATTTGTTCTTTCATCAAAATCAGTTTCATATGGGAGGGTGATAAAATATTTTTTTCTTTCCCAAAAAGTATTTTGTAGTTCAGAATAGACTTGGCTTTGTATTTGGCTTTTGAATTCAAGGATTTTCTTTTGCACAAAAGGAGCAGAGATTTGTTCTTCTATTTTCTTGTGAGAAATTTCATCCTTTTAGGAAAAGAATTTGTTTTTCTTTATTATTAATGTTTTCTTGGAATATGAAGGTATCTTGGACAACTTTGATGTCTCTTTGGGTTACAAAAAATTGAAATTGAAATAAATTTCTTTCCCATTACTTTGGTTCTAATTCCTTTAGAACAAACATTTATTGGATAGAGCATTTGAAGGAAAGAATTTTCTAAAATTATTGGAGTACTAAGGTCTTTAACTAGAACAAAACTGGTTTTGGAAACAAATTCCATCATTGAAAATATTTCTTTTGAAAGTTTGAAATTAATTTTAACAATGATTGAATTAGCAGCTGAAAGTTTTTCTTTGGTTTTTTGCAAAATATTTGGTAGGGATTAACCCTTCTTGGATGCAATTCATGTCAGCACCTGAATCCATTAATGCAATAGCAGTTAATTTAAAATCATCAATAACTAGATTAATTTTTACGTACCATTTTTGGTAGACAATTCCAGAGATAGAGTTGACGAATGATTCTTCTTCTTCAGAAGTCTTAGATGGAGATGCTTTACTGGAATTTTCTCTATAAATATGATTTTGGAGTTTTATAATTAAAACTCTTGTTGTAATTGGTCATAATTTTCTTTTAGAGTTTTGACCTCTCTTTTTAATTGTCTAACTTCATGTTTTAAATATAATATGGAGACTTTAGAGTTGGAGGATTCAAACATATTCATAATTTATGAAAAATCTGTTTTGGGAGGAGGTTTCGATTTCTAAGGAATTTCATTTGAGATTAATTCTTGGAGTTTATGAAAATAAGTGTCATTGTCTTCAAGATTTTGAGTTTTTTCAATAAGATCTAAGATTAAGAAAAATTGATTGGTTAAAATAGCTATTTGTTTATTACAAAAGTATAATCCTGGGGGAGACCCAATACATTTATTATTTTCTTCTGGGTTAGAATTCTGGGACTCTTCTTCTGAAGAAGTATACCCTTCTTCTTGTTCGACTTAATCTAATTGTTCTTATAGATTGGGGTTTTCATATACCATTTCAAATATTTTTAAGTCTTCTTCATATAAGATATTCAACAATTGATTTGTTAAATCTTCTCCTAAACTTAATTCATGAATTTTTTGTCTCGTCCTACAACTATTGGCATAATGACCGGGCTTTTGACACTTGTGACAGATAATGGAATTAGGGACTTTTGAATATTTTTTCTTAGGGAAACTCTTCTTTGAAAATTAGACTTAGAAGGGATTTTAGAAAAAGGAATTTTCTTTGAAAACTTATACCTATGGGTGTTATGGTGCTTTGTTTTTGAAGAGGGTGATTGTATGTTTTTAAATCCAAATTTTTCACACTAACTTCTCAGTTCTTTTCTGGTAGTAAGGTTTTGTTTCTTTAATTGGCTTTTAAAGTAAAATCATTACATAATTGTAATCCTACCAAATTAACATTATTATTATAATTTATCCATAAGAAAGAGATGCAATATTTCTATATTTTTTCTTAATTTTCTCACGGACTTTTTCTGTAAAGAATTTTGGTAAACCTAAAATAAATTTTTCTTTCCAAAAATAACTATCTACATCACTTCTATCATATATTTTTGATAGAAAAACATCTTTATACCATCGAAAACCATAGAGTTTTCTGACTTTGTAAAAATTTTGTACTTCTTTCTTGATATATTTCAGAATTACCGATAAAATGAATGATAATAGTATAATTAGAGAGCATATTGCATTATGAATTGGTCTCCTATCATCACTATTAACAATATTTTCTTTTGCATCTCTTTTAACAGTTGAAAGAATTTGGATTTTTGCTTCAGGAGTTATGGTATTATCCCACCATCTTTTTAATCGACTGCTAAACCCTAAAATAAGATTTTTTGCAGCGTCTTCATTTGATAGGCATGCCCTTTCTTTATAAATATTTGATACCATAACCATTTATTTACATAAGCTAAGAATTTGATATTCAGATAAGGTATCTAAATTCCATTCATAAACTTCCATTAAAGGATCTAAAATTTTGGACTTCTTTTATCCTTAGATCAGAGGGAGTTTGTTTGTAATAACTGCTGTAAGATTGCAAATTTCGGACAGGGTAAATTGAATTTGGAATTTGTTTTTATCAGAAGCTTCAAGATTTTGTTCAATTATGTTAATGATTTTGTCTTTGCCTAGATCTCTTAGTCTTTCTTGGATTCCTAAAAGAATGAATTTTTTTTTAATTTAATTTTGGTATATAATCATAAATTTGAAAAGGAAGACTATCAGCAGTAACATTAAAGATTGGATCTTTGGAAGTAATTATGGAAGAAGATGAGGGATTCAGATCTCCTTTTCTGAAATTTCTTCAACCTTAGTTTCATTTCGATCAATTATTTTCCTATAGAATGGAGAATTTAATTTGAGAAATTATTTTGCTTGGTATAACAGTACTTACCTCGTTGGTGGTTGGCTCACTAACAGGAAGGCACTTGATGACTTGACCTTTTATGGAGATTCCCGATTCCTCTAATGGTGGATGTTCATTGGAGACTGTTGACCCATCAAGTTTCGTCCATTTTTTTTAGAGTTTTTTGGATGAGTGTTAATTTATCTTCTCCATATGTTTGACATAAATAAGAGAAAAAAGGAATATTTTGTTTAATGTATGACATAGACTCATACCATTGAAATTTGATGTTTGCTCGTTGAGATTCAGAAAAACTACTCATGAACCATTTCCTATCTTCTGAAAGAGAGTCTTTTTTAAGAAAATCTTTATCAATTTTTTGTAATAGTAAGGATCTGTGGGAGTGCAGAATTCGGAGGTCCAGTATCCTCATAATCTTGATAAATGGGTTGTGCAAGATTTTGATTTATTCTTATTCCCTAGAATTTTGAGGTAGTAGGCCTAATAGTTTCTTAGGTTGAATGTCTAGAAGGAATAGCAGGGTGAGAGTTTTGTTGTAATGTTTTAATAATTTTGTTTATTTTGCACGAGACGCTCCAGAAGCTGATGGACGATCATCAACCCAGCCCACGGTCGACGACCATGATACTCTGGCCGTATCAAACGCTTTTGGTGGCGATGATCGAGCAGCAATTATGGCTAGCTGCAGTCGAGGGCAAGAACAAGAGTCGTGTATTCGGCCTTAGTTCTGAGGCCTACGCCTCCAACCGGATATTCACCATCTCCACCGCCACCGCCAAACTTGGACATGGAGGATCACATGGTTCGGGTGGAGATGATGATGGTCGACATGATGACCACAATGAGGTCCATGCAGGCCAGCTCCTTGACTGGGGACCATCACAGCACCTCTCCTGTCCCGAACAAGGACGATATGGACATCGCTGATGAGGAAGATTGGATAATATTTTATATTAATATAATATTTTTTTCCTAATGATTCATATTCATAATGTTTATTACATTCCATTATTTAATATGTACTCAATTACTTAAAACCATACATATAATTAAATTTAATAATAATTATAAAAATCTAATTATTTAAAAATTTTATAATGAAAAAAAACAGGAACAATTTTAGTAATTTTAAATAAAATATTACAAATTTTACAAACACCACCGTCCCAAATACCATTGCTAAAATAATTCTACAAAAGTATTCATAAAAAATTTTGACTGTTCCTAAATTCATTCCAATCAAAATAATGCATACACCATAATGTGTTCCAAAACAAAATCCTAAAACAGTTATAAGAGACTGTTCCAAATAAATAAAAAATCGTGCCTAATAAAATTCCGAAAATTGAACACCATACAATTCCAATGACCGTTCCTAAATATATCACCATCATAAATAACAACAATTCCAAAATTCAGCCAAAAGTATTACAAAAATAGTTCCAAATTTATCCCGAATTAAATTATATAACGTTCCAAAATTTATCCAATGTGTTCCTATCAAACAAATCAAATTTTCATATTTAAATACACTATTAGGAAGGGTCAAGACTGAAGAACAATGTGACACAATGGGGAATGGTCCTCCATCAATTGTTCCTAAATTTTAGGAACCTGTCTATAACGACGGAATGCATATCGTTCCAAAGACCGATTCAAATTAGTTTCTTCAATTTCAAATCATTCCAAAAGGCAAAAAAATGTTCCAAAATCCGGTACAAATTTCACATTTTTTATAGTGTACAATTAATTATCATTTTTTTTTTGTTAAAAATAAGTTGAGAACAGTTATACTTTTGAACGACACAAATTAAGTTTATTTAAGCCAAAAATTATATATGGTTGGTATAAGTACCGAAAGGGATTAATGATTTCGTAGAAATTCTCATTGCCTTTGGAAAGGAATTAGTGATTCCATCCCAAAAACATGGTATTAGCTATTCCTCGAGCTTGGGAATGGAACTTTTTTCTTCTTAACAAACCTTGTCATTTCATTATACAAAGAATTAATATTTCTGGGGTATATTTTACCAAGTATGGTTTTTTTATTAATCCAAAATATTGTTTTGAATTAATAACAAATTATTGGGAACAAAAAATTAATTCATTGATTTTTATATTTAGTTTTAATTGTTATTAATCTAAAATATTTCTTTTTTTGAGTATTGAGACATAATTGTAAATGCAATGTGATCCAATAGATTCATTCATTTGTTTGCTCAAATTAATGCAATTTCTTTTGCAGAAAATACTATCTATGTGTAGATTCTAGCAATAAATTATTTTTTAAATAAATAAATTAATTTTTTCATATATATTTTTTAATAACATATAAGATATTTTATAAATTGCTTATAACATTCTATAAGTAATTTTTTAAAATATTACTATTACCACAAAAATTATTTTATTCCATCACTAATCATTTCTTTCTAATTATTAATTGTGTGAATGAAATCAATTAAGGAATGACAATTTCATCGCTTTTTAATTTTTTATGTATACTAATCATATGAATGCTATTCAAATATGATTTGTTTTTTTATCTTTATTCAATTCCTAAATTCATTCCATTCTTATATACCAATTATGCCCTAAGAGTTTTCTAGACAACTTTTACGGTTTATTAATAAAACTGTACATATTAAACTTTTTCCTCAAACACTGTAACTTTACCTTTTTTCCACTTTCCACTTCTGTTTTTAAAACCCTCTCAAATTTCGCTACAGCTAAACTTATAATTTTTTCTACAGCTTATTTCATGAGATAGTTACACCACTGTCTTTTGAAATTTACTTCTATTCAACAAATGGATACATCAGTTAGTCAAAATGTACGAAATTCACTGATATCAACAAAAGAATTGATGAATGAAAATCTATATTTATCCCAATTTTTCATTCAACTCTTTTGTTGATATCAGGAAATTTCATAAATTTTACTAATAAATGGATCTATTGATTAAACGGTAACAAACGTTGGGTATATTAGGTATAAATTCTCAAATTACAAAAAATATACGTATAAGAACTCCAACCCAAAAATAAAAAATAATGTACTTATTTCTATTTCCATTACAGAAGATGAAACCATTCCAAACATACCCTAAATACTTCCCAGCAAAAAGCCCAGAGGGTATCTACTGATCTCGGTTTGAGATTGTGTATTGAATTTTTGTTCACAAACTCACCAACACTTGGGCAATTCAAACCCCAACACAGATTCTCCATTGATTGTGTGTCCTCGAAATTTTGGCACACAACAAGTCATCATAGAGCATTTAATCTATGGCTTGGATCAACATTAAATGAGTTGACTCTTTTTCATGTCGCAGCAAAGCCATAAAATTTTGCCCTTCCTCTCTCAATTCAACTCCTCTTCTTTTCTTCTATGTGACTCTCCCACCATGGGGCGCAAGAAGCTCGCGATGCGGCGAATAGAGAACCCGACCTCCCGTCAAGTAACGTACGCGAAGCGCAAGGATGGCATTGTCAAAAAGGCCAACGAGCTGTCCGTCTTGTGCGACACGGATGTTGCCCTAATCATGTTTTCGCCCACCGGCCGCCTCACTAGCTTCGCTAGCAACGGAAGGTTGAGACATATTCTAAGTTGTGCTATATAATAAATCATCAGACTGAAATTTTTTGTTTCAAATTTTATTATACCTTCTATTCTATTTAGAGTTAATTACACTTAAATTATTTCTAAAATTATTAAAATTATACTTTTTTTTCAAAAAAAAATTGAAATTACATTTACACCTCTGAATATTCTAGATTTACACCTGACCCCCTTCTTTTAGGATTTGGATGAAAAATACTGACGTAGGCAAAGAAAAATACATAAATTTTTAATTTTGCACCTCATTTAATATTTTCATAAATATTTTTATACTTATAAAGGAATAAATCGTAATATATTTATATATATATACATGGAGTGAGGTTCACATTATTACAGTTTTTTCTTCAGAAGTATAAAATTATTAATTACATCAAAATATTTGATGAGGGGTAAAATTACATCAAACTTTCTGCTTATTTCAGCATTTTTCTTCTAAATCTTAAGAAAAGAGGATCAGGTTTAAATAGTGAATTCTCGAAGGGCATGTAAATGCAATTTTCAAACGTTTTTGATAGAAAATGTCATTTTGCATTTTCAGAGGAAGTCTAAGTGTCGTACATACAAAATCTGTTTTTTAAATGAAACAAATGACGTAATATTTGTATTCATGGCATATATATTACATAAAATAAAAGATATAACGGAATTTGAATAAAAAATCCAATTCGATATATCATCCTGGATTTTCCACCCTTTCCACCCTTTAGTTTAGGATCTCCTGAATTTAGTAAGAATTTGCGGCAATTAATTCAGTCGGATGGTGAAAAATTAAAAAAGAGATAATGAAATAACATTTTTTTTACGGGTTAATAGCAATTTACCCCCGTATGATATTGAAAATGAGCATATTACCCCATATAAAAAATATAGCAATTTACTTCCTATATTTTTTAAAAAAAAATTGTATTTTAAAAAATACAGGGAGGTAAATCGTTATTTATTTTTTTATAATGGGATAATTTGCTCATTTGCGATATCACAAGAGGATTGCTTGCATTTTTTCCTTTTTTCGACAGATGTATAAGCTGAGTAATAAGTGCTTAATTCTTTGTGAATTAATGAGTGTTTTTGGTTGAGAATAACTTATATTTAATTTGTTGATGAGCAGGGTTGAGGATATCTTCCTTCGTTTCGTTGACAGGCCTGATGAGCTAAGAGGAGGGTGTGTGCTTAATTCTACCATCATTGTTCTAACCTTTTTATTTCATCCAATTAAAATTGCTTTTACTTAAAAATAATATATTATTTATTTCAAATAATTGTTCTAACAATTCTCTACGATTTGTTTCACATCCATGCAGGCCTATTAATAATGAAGAGGTACGTAACGTACGTCGATAATAATTTCGTATCGTGCTCTCTCTCTCTTTCTTTTTTTTTTTTTTTTTTTTTTTTTCTTTCTTTTTTTTTTTTTTTTTTTTTCTGCATGCATTCATCCTCATTCACGCATACGTTCAGATTTTGAACTTTAGAGGTATTGAGGCTCAAACCACCTACTAGGCTGTGCTCTGAGGGAACACCTAACATTGTGTTTCAAACACTATGGTTTGGAAAATGGGTGAATAGCAATTTATCCCCATGTAATATTGAAAATGAGCATATTATCCCCCTATAAAAAAAATATAGTAATTTACCCCCCTATACTTTTTAAAATAAAACAATTTACCTCCTTATATAGGGAGGTAAATTACTTTATTTTGAAAAATATAAGGAGGTAAATCGTTATTTGTTTTTTTATAAGGAATAATTTGCTCATTTACGATATTACAAGAGAGTTGTTTGTATTTTTCCCTCTGAAAAATAGAAGATTTTTTGTTTGGTTTCATTTTCAAAAGGCGATTTCAGTTATATAAATTTTAAATTGTGATATCATGTCTCGTTAGGCGTTTTGCTTGTGTGATTTGATCATAAATTTCAGAAAATCAATACATATTTTTATATAAAAAGTTAGGATTAATTACACTTAAATTCTTTTTGAAAGTGTTAAGTTTACATTTTCTATTATAAAAGTTTTGAAATTACACTTACACCGTCTCCGAAAATTTATTGTCTACAGCTAACTCTTTTTTTGTTAGAATTTAGATGAAAAATATGATGTTAGCAAAATAAAATTACATGAAATTCCAATTTTTTAACCCTCATTTAACGTTTTCATGTAATAATTTTGTACGTATGGAAGGAAAATGTAATAATATTATCCTCATTCCATATATCTATGTTACATTTAGGATAAACTACAACTGTCTCTCCTGAGGTTTCGTACATAATTACGAATACCCCCTTGTTGTTTGAAAATTTACTAATACCCCCTAATTTTAATAGCAGTCTAACAATTAGTCCACCTCATTAGGTTTTCATCTATTTTATGGTGAACTGACCAAAATGCCCTCGTGAATTAAAAATTATAATTTTATTTATTTTTTAAAATTTTTTGATTTTTTTATTAAGTGGATAATTTTTTCATGATCTTTAAAAAACTCATCCACCCTGTTCGATTTTTTTATAAATATTTAAATTTTTTTAAAAAAATAATAAATACAATAAAGAAAAAGTTGACAATTTCATACCTCCATCCAAAAATTATATAATTTCTTCAAACATCAGGAGGGGTACTTGTAGTTTTTCAAATAACAAGGAGGTATTCGTAACTATGATAAATTTCAGGGGATGTTTTCGTAATTTATCCTTATATTTATCCCTTTGTAACTACAAAAATAGACATAGGAATGTTAAATGAGGGCAGAACTAAAAATTTATGTAATTCTTTTTTTGCTTACGTCAATACTTTTCATTCAAACTCTAACGGAATGGAGTCAGGTGTAAATTGAGAATTTTCAGAAAAGGTATAAATATAATTTAAAAACTTCTTTAAAAAAATATAATAGAATATTTTTAGAGGGAGTTTAAATATAATTAGCTGCTAAAAAATTATTACATAATACCTTGTTTTTTCATTAGAAAAAATTATTACATATCATTATATTTGAAAAAACATGCCACAAAAAATATCATAATCCAAAATAATAAAAAAAAATCACTTGAAAATATGAAAAATTGAAAATTGAGATAACAAATCTGTATTTTGATGTATGTACTGACTTTTTCATTTGTACGTATAGTTCTTGTCTCAAAGGCTCAAGCAATTAAAGTACGAAGGAGAAATGCTGGAAAAGATAGCAATGTACGTAACTATACCCCTTCTCTCCTTCCATACACATAATTTTATTTTACACTCAATCAAATTATAACGATCTTTTCTGAAAATTAGCATATTTATAAGAAAAAAGTATTATTTTAGTCCGATAAGTATGCCTAATTTTAACTTTAGTCCGATAATTAAGTTCATTTTTGTTTAGGTCCAGTAACTTATGAAATTGCTTACATTTAGTTCTTTGTCAGATTTTCGGACAATTTTACCCTTATACAACATGTCCACATGCACTCATAGGGGTAAAATTGTCCGAAAATATGCCAGGGGACTAAAAGTAAGCAATTTCGTAAGTTACTTGACCTAAACAAAAATAGACATAGTTATTGGACTAAAATTAAAATTAGGCATACTTAACAGACTAAAATAATATTTTTTCCTGTTTATAAATACTCCTTTGTTGTATGAAAATGCTTTTAATAGTCGTCTAAAAACTCCTTTATAAATACCCTCTGATTTTATTAGTCGTCTAAAAACTAGTCCAATCCGTTAATCACCTTTAGATTTTTATTCATTTTTTGTGGTGAACAAACCAAAATGCTTTTGTGGCCTAAGAATTATAATTTTATTTATTTTTTAAAATTTTTTTGAATTTTTTTACGGACTGAGTGGATAATTTTTATTATAATTTTTCAAATTTTTCATCCACTCCATCCGATTTTTTTTTTTAAAAAAAAATACAGTAAGAGCAAAGTTGACAATTTCATACATCTATCCAAAAATTACATAATTTGATCAACTATTAAGGGATATTTATAGTTTTTCAAACGACGAGAAGATATTCGTAATTATACCACAAACCTAAAGTGAATATGTTGTAATTTACCCTTTACATTACTTAAGATAATTACATTTCTGACCAGATTTTCTCTTTGTTTCGCATGAAAATTATATCGCCTTGTTGATCTACTGTCCAAAAATTCCAGTATCGAGGTACCATCTTTTTATTATGAATTAATTATCATTAAAAAATAAAAAATTATGAAAAATATTAGTTAATCATAATTGTGCTGCGACTCTTAGTCATTGTTTGGATGAGTGAGGCAAAATATTATGCAAATATTTTGACCTTAGCTAAAAATTGGGATAATTTTATTTTTTGGTACTTAAAATAAACCCCCTTTCCAGTTTGAGTACCCCAAGTTTTCAAATTATCGAATTTGGTACTCAAACTTTTTTTATTTTCATCCACCTAAGCACCCTGAGTTCCCTTGAATGTTAACACAAAGGGCCAACCCAATTTTAGAGGAAAAAGTAGGCAGGAGCTTGTTTATGTAAAGACATGTTTGGCTGTCATTTTATTCGGTACACGAAAAAAATATGTTTTGATTCATTTCAATTTCAAATTCATAATTAAGTACAATAATTTAAAAATAAATACATAGTTAATCCAATTTTTATCAAAAAAATACCAATTTTACTAGAAAAAGCACTTTTTCTTTTCTTTCTTTCTTTTTGCACGGCTAGTTTATTTGAATTATTACTAGGCGATTATCTTTACATTCACTACACATTTTTGTTTTCATAATAATTTGAATTCGGAGGAATATTTGAATTGATATTTCTATAACGATTTGAATTAGTATTTTTTTTTGCTAAAATTTGAATTAAATATGTATTATTTTAAATTATTGTCCTCAACTATAAAATTAAAATTAAAATGAATCAAAGTATAATTTTTTTCGTGTGTTGAATAAAATGGCAGCCAAATATGTCCTTATATAGACAAGCTCACGCCTATTTCTAAAATTGGGTTGATCGTTTGTTTTAACAGTCAACTTAATAGAGGGTACTCAGGTGGATGAAAATTATAAACATTGGATATCAAATCTAATGATTTGGAAACCTGGGGTACTCAAACTGAAAAGGGGTATACTTTGGTACGAAAAGTGAAATTACACTGCTAAAAATCATGACAATGTTGGCTAGCCATGGTCGATACCTAAGCTTGTATTGATTTTGTTTGGTCGTGATCGAAAGTATATATATTGATCTCTATCATTGTTTTTAAGTTATAGTCACTTATAACGTGGGAAATAATTCTCTTTTTTATTTTTTAATTTATAATAATCTATACTAATATAAAAAGTCACTTATAACGTGGGAAATAATTCTCTTTTTTATTTTTTAATTTATAATAATCTATACTAATATAAAAGAAAAAGGAGATACATACTAACAAATGACGGTTAATGACACTGCCACACCTTTTTTCGTAAAGTAAAAAATGCCCTCCAACTAATTAGATAACTAACATACTCAAATTTCCAAATTATACTTTAACTAATATATTAGTTTTCTTTTTTTTTTTTGTTTTTTCAATGTAATATATTTATTTGTATATTTGGCTCTTATTTTTATAATATATTTTAAAGTATGAAAAATTATTTATTATATACATGCAGAAATGACTAGTATTCAATAAAACAAGAGAAGATTACTAACAACAAAAATAGGTCATATTTTTAATCACTAGAAGAATCATAATATTTAATTTTAGTTAATTGTTGTAGTTAATAACAAATAGGCATAGCAAATAGTTATTGACCATGACCACTTAACGGTTGTTGGTTGTGATTTTTGTGAGGGTGGCTAAAACATTTAGCCATGGCAAATATTTTGACCATGGCTCTTAACCGTGGCAAATAATTTTTTCATGATGGAAAAGCTAATTTTTTGCATCACTTTTATTTAATTATAATTAATAGTAGTTGACATTTACCAACCATAGCTGTTAATATTGTAGGTAATAGTAATTTTTTTTTTCTACTGAATATTGTTACTAATTATATATATTTAGTGACAAAAAAAATTATTTTGTCAAAATAATAAGTTTCTCGATTTTATTAATGATTATTATTGTGTACAAGCTTATATCATAAATGACGGTTAATAACACGGTCGCACTAATTTTTAAGTATGACAATTATACCTAATCAGATAATCTTAAAAATTAATTGTAATTTCTTTTTCCTTTTTGTTAACAAAAGTGAATTCACATCAGTTTTAACACCACCACACTGTTATTTTTTATTGTGTTGATAATACCTTAACTTGGTTTCTTTTATATCTTTCTTTTTTTTTAAAAAAAAAGAAAATATCATTTGTTGGTTTATACATTTTATTTTGCTCTTATTTCTAATATATTTGAAAATATGAAAAATTATTTACTGTATATATGCCGCAGGCACGACGTGCCATGGCAGTTAGTAATAACAATATAAAATTTATTGTCGCTTAATATATATTTACTGGGACTCGAAATTGCATTTGACCAGTGTCAAAATTAATTAAAATTCAGGATCTTGAAGAAAAACTGGATAAACTCAACAGGAAACAACGTGAGTCACAGGAGAAAATGAGGTTAGAAATATTAATTACACTTATATATTATTAGTTATTTGTTTTTTATGTAGCCGAGGTTTTTACAAAGGGATAAAATTGAGAATTTTACCTACGGCACAATTATGCACCAGGTGAAATACCATTTTCGAGGGAGGTTGTTTTGTGAGAAAAATGGTCCCTTTAATGAATAATGGTCATTTTTCTCACAAAAAGACCTCCTGGAAAATTGTGTTCCACCTAGTGTATAATTGTGCCGTAAGTAAAATTTTCAATTTTATCCCTTCGTAAAACTCTCGACCACATCAATTTTTTTATTTTTTGTGATTATTACGAAAGTGGGGGGGGGGGGGGATAAAATGGAAGAAAATTTACGTTTGTTTATTTATTAAACAGGTATTATGAACCTGATATAGAGAAAATCAATTCAGTTCTGGAAGGTGGAGTGTACCAGCAGTTCCTCACAAGCGCCCTTCAGCGTATACAATTGTCCAAGGTTAGTGTTTTTATTTTCAAATCTAATTTTCAGTATTTTCTGATATTGAATTTTGTATGGAAAATATGAATTTGTTTGGATAAAAGAATTTGACTTGATTTTTTATAGGTATGAAAAATGAAAATATGTGTGAACGGATCGATTTTCATGTGTTTTTGAATATGAACCGACGTGATTAAACAAAAAAAGGGTGAAATTAATACACTTTGTCCTGGCCCCTCGACTATTTTTGACGTAGTATTTACGGAATAATTACGATTTTGGTCCTCGAATATATTTGTTATTTTTGTTTTCAAATAATTTGATGTTGAAATTTTGATCCTCGAATTATTATTTTTTTGGCATTTTTTGTTGTTTTCGTTAGTGGGTCGCTAATGTTGACGGAAGTGTGCATGTGCCATGCACGTGGCCGTCTGGTGGAAGAAAATAGCGACTTTCCTCTAATTTTGTAGTCTTTTTCTGCCGTACTGAGTTTCTGTTTCACTATAAAAAGTTGAATTACAACATACTTTATAAATGACGACGATGTAAGAACTAAAGTAAATCAATACTACTTGATGTAATCAAACAAACTAATACGAAAAGCTTCAGTTTTGACCATACTTAATCAATATTTAATATGATAATTTAGCTATAACCAAAATATTTGTCATGATTTTCGTGTTACAACCAATGTTTTGACCTCGTCCCTGTAACAAAAATAGCTAATAATTTGCATAGTCGTTGTTAATTAGTGTTCTTCTTGATTTTTTACTTTTGATCATAACAATTAATCATTAGAAAACTATGGGATAGAATTAGTGGTGAATGGTAGTATCAATTTTTAAGCTTTTCGTGTCGAGTACATTGCGAAATATATGTGTCGTTAGAAGAAATTTAATATTTGATCATGGCTAACTGTAATGATTAAAGATAAATAGCCATAGTACACAGTTATTGACTAAGCCGTAGTCTTTGGAAGTGTGGCTAAAATATTTGTCATAGCTAAAAGTTATGACAAAAATATTTATTGTGGCTTATAAATATGACAAAAATAATTTTCATGGTGGATAATCTAAATTTTTGCAGCAATTTTATTTAATTATAGTTAATAATAATTATTTACCCCGAATTTAGTCCATAACTAATAAATTCTTAATTTAAAAAAAAAAAAAAGAACCTTGATCATGCATGAGCATTTATTCATGTTGTTTAATCCTTTATTGTAGGCCAAATTGCTAGGCAACCAACTTATTCATGAAAGGAATGAAAATGCTGAGGTAAATTCTATTTTACTCCCCCGTAAAAATTTTAATAGAGACAAACTTTTCTCAATAAAAAAAAAAATAAAATAAATAAATGACAACGTGATCTCTGAATTTTACAAAAGAAAATTTATTATCCGAGTCGTGTTGCCCTTTTTTTTAAAGTTTAGAGACACATTGATCTCTTTTCTTCTCGTGGGACGTCTTTTTATCTACTATTATATTTACAGGGAGTTCTGTTGTATTTATATATATAAATATAGGGTGAATAGCAATTTACCCCCTGTGATATTGAAAATGAGCACATTACTCCCCTATAAAAAAAATTTAACAATTTACTTCATTTTAAAATCATAGGGGGGTAAATTATTGTATTTTAAAAATACAGGGAGGTAAATCGCTATTTGTTTTTTCATAAGGGGGTAATTTACTCATTTGTGATATCACAAGGGGATTGCTTGCATTTTTTCCTATAAATATATGTGTGTGTACATTTTGGGAAAAAAAATACATTTATGGTCCCTCAACGATATTATTAAAATGATTTTGGTCCCCTTTGTTTGACGAGTTACACTTTTGGTTCTTAAACTTGTCAATTTTGAACAGAGTTGGTCCCAACCGTTATGTCTCCTTAAAATACTAACAGAAATATGCACGTGAGGTGTTACGTGGACGTGAAAAAGAGGGGAAATAGATAGGCTTGATTTTGACATCAAAATCAGGTATACATTGCTAGCAGCAAATTTAGTGTCAAAATCAAGTGTATTTCCTCTCTTTTTATCGTCCATCGCATCTCCATTAGTATAACGGTTGGGGGCAATTTTGTTCGAAATTGACAAGTTTAGGGATAAAAAATGTAATTCATGAAACAAGGGGACTAAAATTGGTTTGGTGATATTATTGAAGGACCAAAAATATAATTTTTTCATGTATATGTTTTATATTTAGCAGTTAAATTGGTAGATGCAGGCAGCAACAGTCCAGATGGAGGATGCTGTTTCAGTGACTGATCACTCTATTGATGGGAACCAAAATGGGTATTTTTAGTTTTATAACCCCTCAATTTTTTATTTTTCTTTTTGAATTTTAGAACGTATTTCTAAATTTTAAACGAGGGTAAATTACAATGACTTCTCCTAAGGTTTGACAAAATTACGAATACCTTTTCTTATTTGAAAAATTTATCAATATTGCCCTTGAATCTAACGATTGTCTAACAATTAGCCGAATTAATTAGGTTTTTCATCCATTTTTTTATGATGAACTAAACAAAATGCCATTGTGTATTAAAAATTCTAGTTTTATTTATCTTTTAAAATTTTCTGACTTTTTTAATAGATTGAATGGATAATCTTTTGTACAATTTTTAAAAGTTTTTCATCCACCCTGATTGATTTTTCTACAAATTTTTATTGTTTTTTTGAGAAAAATACAGTAAGGGTAAAGTTGACAATTTTATATCTTCATACAAGAATTACATAATTTCATCAAATATCAGGAGGTAATTTGTAATTTTTCAAATAATGAAGGGGTATATATTAATTATGCCAAACCTCGTGAAAGGTTGTTGTAATTTACCCTTTAAATAAATTGGATCATAATAATGTAGGTTCTAGGAAAATTCTTGTTCGGATAAGGTTTGGCTGATCAAACCAATCATAGAGTAAGTGTATCACACTTATTATGTGATGGTTCATTTTCATCAAACTATACACCAATCACACTGGTTCAAATTTGATCGGATTAGATCCAGACTAGAATTTCCTGTAGGTTCTATTTGGTTTCATTTTTAAGGAAAATGGCTTTCTGAAAAAGAATATGAGAATGAGATTATTTCTAATTCTGGATAATTCAATTATGTATCCTATGATTATAATAAAATTATAAACCTTGTCCCTAGAGTTAGAAAAATTATACTAACACCCCTGAATTTAATTAAAACATCAATCTTTGAGAATGTCCTTAATACAATTATTTAAACATTAAAAATATATTCTTTGATTTGCATATAATTAAGGAAATATCGATTTAATTATTTCTAAACTTGAAAATACATTGGGTGGTTCTTAACATCGTGAATACGAAAACTAAAAATGGAGAAAGAAATGTATTTACATCTCAATAGAACGATATTTTTTTATAAAATACACTTTTTAGGGATAATTACATTGTTCGTTCTATAAATCTATACATTTTTTAGACTTATTGCTAACAGATTTCTCGAAGATAATTCCATAACTTTAAAAATTATCACATTCAGTCATCATGTCAGCTTCCATTAGAAAATTGAAGGGAAAAAATCACGTGCAAGCAATGTAGCCATGTCCCTACATTCTGCAATGATATCGAGCACGTGACTTGCACGTCGTTGTCCCGTCAATTTCCTAACTAAAGTTGGCAGATAGATCGAAGTTAAAACTTTGGACTATTGTCGGTAATTTAGTAAGTAATAGAATTGAAAATGTACTGGACCTAAGTTATGTTACGAAATATGCAATTTCCTCGACATTTTTAAGACATGAAAAATTTCCTTTTTTTTTTCCCATATGATCAAATTTCAATAATTTCTTAAATAATTTGCTGCATAAATGGCTTTGTTTTCAGGATGAATTCAATGAGGGATATTGAAGATCAGAATGGAACAAGCTTATCAATGGGGCCTCATCTAAGTCTTAGCTTCATAGAAGCACAAAAGCATTTCAAGAAGCTGCAGGGAAGTGAGCTGAGCACTCCAAGTTTTGACAATTATAATTGATTTTCATGCATATGATCATCAACTCAACAATATATCTATATGTTTCATAAATCACATACATATTGAAAAACTTAATTTTTGTATGTGCAATATTACTTGAAAATATTAAATGATTCTGATGGTGTCGGTACATCGATATATTATGCTGATGTATGATAAGGCCTATTCTTCTGTTGTACGGGTTGTGCAGTGGGGTCCACATTGAGCTTATGTACAATAACTTCTGGATTGATGTCTTTAAAATCTGACATGCTCCAGGAAAACATGTCCACGTTTTTTCACAAAAAATCGATCATAATAGTCTCCAACCCTCCCATCCAAGTTCTAATTCGGGTAGTTTTGCTTAGATCCCCTTCAACGAGTTCAACTGCCTTGTGCTCCTCACTTGGCTTCATGTGGTTTGCTTCATAAGGTCTTGGTTCGGGGTTTTCTACAACCTTTCTCTTCTTCTGTTCGGATCCTCCTTTTACCGCGAGATTGTAGCATTTTCTTGCCTCCTTTCGATCGCATGACACTTCACCCACACCATTATCCGTTGGAAATTTTATTTTCATGTCATACGTCGAAACCACTGCTCGAAAGGAGTTTAACCTTGGTTTCCCTAGTATCACATTATAAGTGAATGGGTTTTCGACCACCAAGAACTTAACTATCATCGTTCGGCACCGAGGCTCATCTCCCATAGAAACAGGTAATTCTATCATGCCCAACGAAACGACCTTGCTGCCTCCAAATCCCATAAGAGGAGTTTTTACCGGTTCAAGCCTAGCATTATCAAGCCCCATCTTATCTATCACAGTTTTGAATATGATATCTGTTGAGCTCTCACTATCAATCAACACTTTATGAACTGTGAAGTTCGCTATATCCATCTTAATAACCATTAGATCGTTCAACGAGCCTGTGTCCTGAGGTCGGTCTGTATTGCTGAAAGAGATCGCCTCTTCCTCCTTCACATTCAATACAAATTCCCTCTTTCTATCCGATCCCGAAGCTCTCGCATACCTCTTTCTTGTTCTCTAGGAATCGCCTGCACTCGAACCTCCTGCTATTGTATAGATCACCCCCTTCGTTGGTGCATTACTTCTGTCTACCGGCGCTTTATCCGTTCTCGCAGGGCCTGGGTTGCGATCCCGACTTCTAGACCTGCTTCTCCTTGTCTCATCTCTTCTCGTCTTGCAACCACTAGGTACACGATCCCAGAAATACCCCTGCCTGACCAACCTTTGGATTTTGTCTTTTAGTTGAAAGCAATCCTTTGTGTCATGTCCCCTTTCCCAATGGAATCTGCAATATTTGTTGGAAATTTTTTTGGAAGGGGTATACCTGGTGTGTCTTGGCCATTTCAGCACATCAGCATTTTCCACTATCATCAAAGCTTTAATTCATGTCATTGCCAAAGGCGTATAGTTATGATATCTGGGCCGGTGTTTCGCAAATTCTGTCGTTTTTCGACCTCTAATTGCCACCTTCACGAGTGCACTAGGTCGACGAAACGCTTGATCCCTTTTCCTTCGCTCCATATCTTTCATTGCATTCATCTCCTTTTTATCAATATATTTCTGAGCTAACGCCATCAACTGCTCCACATCGCCCGGGGGGTCACGTGCTAGCGCAGAAGTAAAAGGACCCTTCTTCAGCCCATGTATCAAGATGCTTACCATCATATCAATCCTCAAATCTTGCACCTCCAATTTTTCATTATTAAACCTCCCCATGAAGTTTTTCAATGACTCGTCTTCCCTCTGGCGAATGTTGAATAAATGAGTTGCTGATCATTTTTGCCTCCTTTTACTAGCAAAGTGAAAACTGAATTTCTGCACCAACTGTTCATATGTTTCAATACTTCCGCTGGGCAAACTAGTGAACCACTCTTGGGCCTTACCTGTGAGGGTAGTTACAAACAACTTAGCCATTATAGAACTTGATTGCCCGTTTAAATTCATTACAAGTTCGAACGCAGCCACATGTTCATGAGTATCCCTCGTTCCATCATATTTCTGCAGATCGGGCATTCTAAACCCGAACTCCACCACCTGAGTCAATATATTGTTGCAAAAAGGAGAATTCTTGTTATGAGTGACCAGCTCTCCTCGCCTCTTCAGCTCGTCAATTTGTTTTCCAAGGAGTTCAATTTGCTTTCCCACACTTTCCACTTCTGCGCGAGATATCACAGGCTCCCTTGCCTTAGCTCTGACCTGGCTGCTCGAACCCGCTTCTGAGGGTATTGGTCCGCGACTTCTCCCGTACTCTCTTCTGCTCGCTTCTCCTGACAATCTTTGAACATCTCTGCCTCCAAACAATTGCCTCTTAATTGTATCCTTAACCATGGGCGTGGTCGCCCTCCTCTCATACGCCACTATAGCATTTCTACTCTCTTCTTCCATCATCCTCTGGAGTTCATCTCTTGTTAATTGTATCATTGGAGCTCCTCCCCTTACTGGCGTATCTTTCTCTGCCACATTCCTCCTCGATGAGCCTTCCATCTTAAAACTGGCAATCCTCAAGTATTTCCACAGACGGCGCCAACTGATCTTGATCGAATTCAACGACCTTGAAGGTTGACCTCTCGGATAATTGCTAACTCCACCAAGATCGAGTATTGGGTTCCTGAGAATGAAACAAGAACGTGAAGCTCGTCGGGTACGTCCCCGACAACAACCCTCTGACACTCAAGTTAGTGTGATCGAGGTAAAAATGTGCGATTAGAAATAGTAGGTAGAAAAGTCTATGAATCAGTTACCCAAAATATAGCATTTTGGGGTATTTATAGGGCCCAGATGGATACTGTTGTATGGGCTACGTATCGCCATCTAGTGAACCGTCACTCTCAATCGGACGAATCTCATGTCGGGGTCTTCGTATAAGATTCGGATCCAGATTGCAAGTTGTTCGACCCACCTTTATAAGGTACGCGGGTCTGATATGGCATAATGACTAAATTGCCCTTCATTAAGAATAATTTAGGTATTCTGCATATAAAATGGGTTTTACCCATCAAGTTGATATAAGAAGGAATAAGATGCACAGCAGAAGCCCACTCGCCTACTTAGACTTCAAGTTGAGGAAATGCGCTTTTAACTAGTCGTTGGCTTCTTAGCTGCTTAGTCGTTATAACGCTTTTATAAGTGGTTTTGCAATTTTAGTTAGTTTAGTTGTCAGCTGCAGTTTGTCTGTTAATTACAGTTAAAATAAATATGTATATATAGCCCTATGTAAAACGAAGAAGATCCATCATCTTCCTCTTCTAGTAATGATTTCAAGAACACAAATTCCAATCAATGGAGAAAGCTTTCCTATCCTCTTCTGCTTAGTCGTGATAACGATTTCAAGAACACAAAGTTGAACTCTCAAATTTGGTGAGTTGAACCTATAAAATCTATTAGATCTACTTCTCATATTTAAATATGTATTTCTGTACATAAAAACATATAAATTCAAAAATATTTTCAAAATTCTCAATATACTAATCTATATATATATATATATACATTTGTACATTTATACGAAAATTGAATAAGAGGAAATTCAAAATTAAAAATACCAAAAATATAAAATTTTAAGAAATAAATACTAGAAATAAAAAAATAATTGAGGCGTTTTATGTACATATTGGATTTTCTATTGTAATTTACGTTGCATCTTCTATTTCGATTTATTATTTACAATTTTTTTTCTTGAATAAAATTAATAACATGATATTTATACACAAAAATAAAATAAAAGATACAACACATAGTAAAAAAATCCAATTTGATTTATATTTAGGTTGGTCTCCTCGTACATTGCTATTCATTGCAGTGGTGCCAACCATTGACCTTAATTGTTCTCTCTTGTCTATATTCCTTTGTAATTTAATTACAAGACCTAATTTATACGCATTTATTTATTTATTTATTTATCTCAGACTCTGTTATATTTTTTATTTCATCATTTAATATATATATATATATACACACACAATATGTATGCAAAATATTTTTTAATATAAAATAAAGGTCAAATTGCATAATACCCTTAAATGTTAGACAGAGGATTCTTAGTGCTTCTTTAGCTCGCTCTGTTAGTTCTTGTGTGTTATATAGACTTTAGCGTATCCCTTGGTCTGTCGAGGGAGACGTCACTCATTGAGCACTGTTGTACTGTACGGTACTGTTTATGTGATGAAAATTACATTTACCTGAAAAAAAAAATCCTATTTTTTTAATAAATAGGTAAGGCAAAAACCTGTGTTTAAAAAAATCCTATATATTTAATAAATAGGTAAGGCAAAAACCTGTGTTTAAAAAAATATAATTTATTATGATTTATATTCATATAGATGTTTAAATTTGGAAAATACATTTTAGTATATTAATTTTTCTATTGTGATTTTAATTTAATTTTTTTAATTTAAATCAGAATTTTTTTGCATTTTTATATTTAAATAAATATACTTAAAAATAAAATTATTTACTTTTTTAGCTAGGCGGGATAAAAATCTAAAAACAATCATAAAATAACCTCAAAATAAAAGAAATAATGGAGTGTGATCTTATAAGATCAACAAGAATATTTCATTCAGATTCCAAAAATGGGTCAAAATCTGTCAAAAACCAATCTATTTTGCACTGAACCCGCGCAAAATTCTTCCTAAACCGAAGAAAAGTTTTGCGCAGGCTTTATCAAAAAAGGGATTCTTAGCTTATTTTTAAAATACAAGAGGATTTAGTCTTTTCGAAAAAGTACAGGGGTGAAATGGATTTTGGCCTAAACTAAATGATATAATCTTTGTACATACTAGCTGTTGTGCCACATCATTTCTATGTGAATATGATAAGTAATATTTCAAGTTTTAAAATATATCTTAAATAAGATAAATGTATATATGTCAGTATATTATATTATATTAATAAAAAGAAAGAATAATTTATCAATTAATGTAAACTTTGAAAAGATGAATGAGTTAGTTATTTTATCATGAATGGCATTTTTTACTTTACAAAAAAACTGATGCAGCAGTGTCATTAACCGCTGTTTGTGAGTGTAGGACTTTTTTTTTTTTTACTAGTCATTGTGGCACGTCGTTCCTACGTGCATATAAGAAATAATCTTTTACGCTTTAAGATATATTATAAATAAGAATAAAATATATAAATTATTGATAAAAAGAAAGAAAGAAATAATAATTTAGCAATTAATGCAAATTTTGAAAAATTGAATAATTAGTTATTTTATCATGAAAGATACTTTTGAATTTATAAAAAATTGGTGTGGTGATATCATTAACCAGTATTTGTGAATATGAATGAATTTTTCTAATAAATGAAATATTGTGTAGAGTTTTAAATAGAAAATTAAATTTATAAATTCTACAACTAAATAAATTAAAAAAAGTATAAAAAGGAAGCGGATGTGATCGAAGACAGAAAGGTCATGGCAAGTGTACTTCACATTAAAGAACATTGACGCGTTTTTATTTTACCAAGATCTAATTTCTATATATATATATATATTAAGAAAGGAAAAAATACAAACAATTTCCTTGTGATATCGCAAATGAGCAAATTACTCCTTATAAAAAAAAATAAATAGCGATTTACATTCTTGTATTTTTTAAAATACAACAATTTATCTCCCTTGTTTTTAAAATGAGCAATTTACCTCCCTATATAAGAAGGTAAATTACTTATTTTAAAAGTATAGGGGGATAAATTGCTGTATTTTTTTTGGGGAAGTAATGTATTCATTTTCAATATCAGAGGGGTAAATTGCTATTCGAGTCAAAGAGAAAAATGGGATTAGGAGAATATTATTTTTAAAAAATAAAAAATTAATTTAATTAATGCTTTTTAATTTTTATTTTTGAAAATAATATTACATTTAGAATATTATTTATTTTTTTTCCGGACGATCATCTAAATTTTGTTTTGAGTAAAGAAAGATAAAGTGGGACAGGGGGAATTATATTTTTGTTTTTATAACTCAGCAAATTAATTTAAGTTTTATTATTTGATTAAAATAGACAAAAAAATATTTAATTTTATTTTTAATTAATCGCAAGTGTTTCTTCTCCCCGTAGTTCTTCGCACGTTTCTTTTTCTTTTCTTGTCATTTTCACATCCTCGTCTCTTCCTCGCCTCCGAAATACATGCAGCAATTCAACGAACAAAACTCCCAACGGAAATTCAATTGCTGACCCGATAACGCATTGGTTTTTGCCCGAAATCCTCTGTAGAAGAAGCCTTAAACAACCCTTTTTGATGAATTTTTATTCAAAATTCTTTGAATCAAAACCCGTTTCTGAATAAGGGACCCCATTTTTGTTTTCTTTTTTTCTTTTTTCCAAATTTTTTCCTTCATTTGGAGGGCCAGAGAAAAGGATTATTTTCTGGGTTCCATTAGTGAACTTCATTTGCATTGAAGGCAAGAATCCAAAGAGGTCGCATGCAAATTTGTGGGGTTAGGAATGGGCGTTGAAGCATTGTTGGGAATTTTGTGACGTTGAAAGAATATATAAAAAAGAGGCCTGTATTTGTGTGCTTGAGGTAGAATCTTTCTTCATCCTTTGTTTTTTGGGTTGGGAATTGCTAGATAAGCTGAAAATTTTCTGGGTTTTTTCCCCTTTTGGTGTTCTTTTCTCCCTTTTGTGGGGGGCAACGCATTGAAACAAAGAAGATTTATTGGTATGTGCATGCATAGCTGTAGATATGGCTATGTGTGTTCTCGTTTGGGTCCAATCCAATGAGGACGGAATAGTGATCATTTGAGAAGCGATGGACATCAAATTTGTGGTCTTTTTTGTTGCTTTTATCTCTGTCTTTGCGGCAAATGGTTCAGAAGGAAATAGGAAATTAGCAGAAAGTTTCCTAGACAATGGAGGTTCTCTGGATGTTCAGGAAATCGATAAAGACAAGGTATGTGAATTCGGGTCCCCCCCCCCCCTGAATGTGCTAGAAATTGCAATTTGTCTGTGCATTTGTTGCTTTTGTGTTGATGTTACCATTATGCAGCAGATTGTGATACTGGATATATGAAAATTACTGGCTTCTATATTATAGTCTGCATTCTCTTGTAAAAAATGCTTTATTGATAAAAGATAATGTTGAAAGAAAATGCAGCATACAGAAAATCGGGTGAGGTTCTATGTCCAAGTTGGTCATACTTGCCTTGCATATCTTGAGGTGTATTCTCCATATACAGAAAAACAGATATCGACCCTTTTATCTTCAGTACGTTCGGAGGTGAACAAGAAAACTAGATTTTGGACTTCTTCATGCTTCTGCAGGGTTGAAGGCTGCTCTTGTTCCTCATTTATTCTGCTCTATGCTAGAGATTTCTCGATAAATTCATATTAAGTTGTAGGCCAATACAAGAGATTTTATGTTATCCGTGATCATTTCAGTGAACTTTTGAAAAGGTAACTTTTTTCCTAATTTTGAACTGGTTTAAAAGTTTAGTAACTGAAGTCATATCACCGACGTATGTTAAAAGATCCAGCGGACAGAATTAACAAGTTGGGTGATGAAGAACTAGCATATCATCTTGCGGCACTTACAACCTTTCCATAAATAAGAGTAGTTTAAGATTCTGTGGTTGCTAATTATGGTGCCATGATCACTTCCTTGTGATTGGATGACTGTTATTCCTTTGTTTTTATTGCATAATCTGATGTACATCTTTGTGGAATACTCAGCAGTTTCTGTTCAAGTGAGGTCCTCAACTAGTGGTTTAGTTCAGTAACAGGACGAAAGTTATGCTGCTACAAATGCACCAGTTTCTTTGGCAAATTGAGTTTTGGTTTATGAGAAATTAACAGAAGATGAAGAACTAGTTGTGTTGAAATAGTTCTGTAATGTGTAAGCTGATACAATCAGTGAGACTGCTATGTACAGTCAATGTGCAAGATTTTAATTTTGTCCGCATGTACATACGCTAGCCAATGCTAAATGAATATTAAACACAACAAAAAATTAGAATGGATCTTATTTTACAGAAAAGGCAAAGATGCACGAGCGTGTTTGTTAAATTGTTATATATCAGGTTAATATTCTTGAAAGAGTATCAAAGCTATAAAGTTGTATCTTTGTTCCTGCAAAGATATCTTAATGAATACAAATCACCACCGAGGTCCACATTTACTTGTTCAATTTATGCGAATTATGGATACTGCATTTCTGAACTTGTATCTTCAATGAAGTTCTGGTCGGAGAATATGACAGGTTGCTTCCAAAATATTTTATGACATCTTTTCTGGCAGGCTGAACAAGTATGGAAGAATTGCAGACAAGAGTTAAAAGATTTGGAGCTACATAACTGGCCAATCAGGAGTCAGGATGAAGTTGAATTTGATCCAACCTCGTTGGTGAAAAGAATTATACAGAAGACTATAGCTGATCTGCCTCCAAAGAAGAAGGAAACTGCTTTGGCATGTCTGAGAGAGAAAAAATTTCCATCCCGTGTGTTGAGAGATGAGCAAGAAACTTGGTCAGCTAAATATCAAAAGCTGCTTTCTGGTTTGGCTAGTATACCAAGAAGGTTACTGAGGCGCAAAGTGCCCAAACAAGTTGTAAGAGCTGCTGCTGCCCCAGTTCCCGCACCTCTTCAGTCTCCGGTTAAGCCCCCCTCTCCTCCAGTTAAGCCGCCCCCTCCATCTTCAGATGACGCGCCCCCTTCTTCTCCAGTTAAGGCGCCACCTCCTACAGATCGTGGACGAGCTCGTGCACCACCGCCACCAGCCGTTGATAGTCCTCCAGAATTACCAGACGTTGATAGTCCTCCAGAATTACCAGACGTGGATAGTCCTCCAAAATTACCAAAACAAGTTCCACCTCCATCCCCCCCACAAGTAAACAAGAGTCATGCAAAGTATATTCTAATTGCTGCAGTTTCAAGTGCAGTAGCGGCACTTGCAGTTTTTGCTCTAATCGTACTTCTCTGTGGGAAGGAAACTAAGATAATTGAGCCAAAAGATGAGCAAAGAGACGTGAAGCCTCTTCTCAACTTAAGCACCAGTAATATTTCTGCAGGTATCTTACCGACCATGGTTGAGTTTTTAGCATAGATCCTGTTGGTTATGTTTCATTCTTCCTAGGTATAATTTATTAATTCAGGTGCTGCAGTAAAGTCCAAAGCCACGCATAGTAATACCGGCAGTAAAGATTTCAAGCCTTCTTCAACTGCTGGCGGTTCATTGGATGCTAATCTCAATTCTTCACAAGCTGAATCTCTGTCAGAATCTCAGTCAAAATCTCAGTCAAGATCTCAGTCAAGATCTCAGTCAATTAAAGGTAATTCAGAATCAGATACAAAAACTTCAACCTTACCACTTCCTCCAGGAAAACAAGCACCTCCACCTCCAACTTTCCAACCACCACCAACTCCACCTACACCTCCACCTCCACCTCCACCTAAACCCCCTGCTCCCGCCCCTCCACCACCTCCTAATGTTCGTCGTCCTCCAAATCCACCAGCGCCTGCAAAGCCTCCCCCCCCACACCATCGGCGATCTTCTACAGGAGGGACGAGTGTAGTTTCTGATGAATCTGATGCTCCGAAGGCCAAGTTAAAGCCATTCTTCTGGGATAAGGTTCTTGCAAACCCGGATCAAACAATGGTCTGGCATGAGATTAAAGCAGGGTCATTTCAGTAAGTACTTTTACTGAGTTTGTGACTAGACTTAGATTTTGGATGATGTTTCTGAAGGACACTTTCTAATTTGCAGATTTAATGAGGAGATGATGGAAACACTCTTTGGATATGTCCCAGCTGATAAGAACAAAAATGAGCAAAGAAAAGATTCACCTTCCTTTGACCCTGGTCCACAGTTTATTAAGATTATTGATCCTAGAAAATCGCAGAACCTAGCAATTCTTTTAAGAGCATTAAATGTCACAACAGAAGAAGTTTGTGAAGCTCTCAACGAAGGTACCTTCTATAGATTTGGCAATTCATTCAAATGCACTGAATCAATGTTTATCTTGTATTTAGATGACTAGTGTATAAGAGATGAACATGGGAAAGGAAATTACTTTGTTTATCTGGACAAGTAAAGTATGTCCCATGCCGGATGCTCTTAAAATTAATATCCTTACTATTACCTCCTCTAGGATTTCCTCAGGAAAATATATTGAAACTTCAATCTCTATCTACACAAAGATTAGAGCAATTTTACTTCGCTGCTGCATTGTCTGTTATAACACCAGTCTAACTAAGCAAAACATCGCTTGAACCGGTTGCTTTTACATCATAGCTGCTTCTGTTTCTCTAATCCTCCGTTTCAAATTATTAAACATGTCATAACAATAATTTTTGGCAGAAAGCGATCATTTTATTCCTTTCTAAGAAAGAAGGAAAGGAAGAGAGAAGTACAGGCACAGGACTATGTGAACTGACAATTTACAGCCACAACAACAGATTAGCATAGTAGTGAATTTAGTTTCCATTTTTCCCCGAGTATAGTGTAGACCTCAGTAGGGCAGTAGAATCATTTGGTGAATATATTATTAGTTCTCCAGCCCTTTTGTACATTCCATTTTAGTTATTCTATCCGTTTGTAAGTTAGTTTATACACTTTTAACTTCTTTGATGGAGTGTTATAAATAATATTCATCAGGTAATGAGCTCCCACCGGAGCTCGTCTCGACTTTGTTGAAGATGGCACCAACAACGGACGAAGAGCTAAAGCTTAGGTTATATACTGGAGATCTTGCTCTTCTTGGCCCAGCCGAGAGGTTCCTCAAGGTCTTGGTTGAGATTCCATTTGCCTTCAAACGTCTGGAAGCACTGTTGTTTGTAAGCACATTCCAGGAGGAATTTTCTTCACTCAAAGAGGCCTTTGCATCTTTAGAGGTTTGTTTGCAGCCTATTACTAAAACACACTTTCCTTTGCCTAATACGAATCGCATTTCAAGTATGAATTTTTTTTCATAAATATATCATTAATAGGAACTTAGACAGACTAATCCATGAATTTCCAACTGAACTCTTGCCAGGGATTCAAATACATATGGTGTAATCTAGTTAGGAAGAACAATGATGCTTTTCTTTGGATAAGAATTTTACACTGACTATTATGATTTTATTATCTGAGGTGTCAAAAAATCATTTGAAGAATGACAAGGATTATAACGCTTTACCATTAGATTTGCTTACTTTTTCATGGCTAGCATCTTACCAGCAGAGGACCATATTGGCCTGCAGATATATCTTTATTTTTCCAGTATGCTAAAACCATCACATACATTTTGTGTCGTCCCTTATCTCATTTGTTGCTTTTACTGGTGTTATTGTGAGGCAAGATCATCCTACCTGTGATGTTTTGGTGGAATTAACATTATATGATCGCTTTCAGGTAGCATGCACGGAGCTCAAAAACAGCAGACTCTTCCTGAAACTCTTGGAAGCTGTTCTCAAAACCGGAAACCGCATGAATGATGGCACATACCGTGGTGGTGCTATGGCCTTCAAGCTCGACACTCTCTTGAAATTATCAGATGTGAAAGGAACAGATGGAAAGACCACACTACTTCACTTTGTCATCCACGAAATAATTAAATCGGAAGGTTTAAGAGCTGCTCGCAGATTAAAAGAGAGCCGGAGTATGTCCAGTGCGAAGACAGAAGATTTTGCTGAGGATCCTTCACATGAACTTGAAGAGTACCACCGAAGCCTTGGTCTTCAAGTTGTTTCTGGGCTTAGCAGTGAGCTTGCGAATGTAAGAAAGGCTGCAGTCTTTGATAACGAAAATCTAAGTGAAGCAGTGGTGAAACTCAATCATTCACTTGTGAAAATAAAACAATTTTTTGAAACTGACTTGAAAAGTATCGAGGGAGAGAGTGAGTTCCACAGTAATCTTTGTGGTTTTATTCAACAATCAGAATCCGATATGATATGGCTGGCAGAAGAAGAGAAACGGATAATGGATCTGGTGAGAAAGACAGGAGACTACTTCCACGGTAAGGCCGGAAAGGACGAGGGCTTGCATGTCTTTGCAATTGTCCGTGATTTCTTGTTAATGTTGGACAAGGTATGTAAAGATGTGAAAAGCTCCTCAGCGTTGCCATCAAAGACGGCAAGAAAAGAGACTGTAGCATCATCATCTTCGCCACCTTCTCAAGAATCACAGTCTGAATCATCGTTGGATATGCACCGACAACTATTCCCGTCAATGAGGGAGCAGCAAATGGATGACGACTTCAGTTCGGATGATGAAAGCTGACCTCTTCATTTCACTGTAAGCAGAAATTTCATTGGTTTTGGAATTACACTTTGTGCAGCTATAGGCCTTTTGGGCCGGTTGTAGCCAACTTTACGTGTCATCGGCTAATCATATCATCGTTTTCCTTGTAACACAAATAGTCTTGTGTGAATGCACTATCTAACCGTATTCGTTGATTGCCGTGGGGGTTGAGTTAACTTTGTAACAGATATAGTCCCATGCAGGACTGACTTTTGAAGGTTCTCATACTTGGGGCTCACTTGGGCTCGTGTGGAGATGCGATCTTGGGAGGTGATCATACTGTTGGATGATAGAGAGCCACTCGATGACAAGAATATACAAGTGTGAAAGGTTATTGCGATACTTCTGTAAATGAGAAATTAAGCGACGAAATTAAGGAATTCCCTCCTCTTATAAGATGTAAATGAGAACACCTGTTGATCATGCTTGTGATGAGGTCCAAACCTTTTTGTGTCTCTTGAATCTGAATGGTTGTTACTTGTCAGGATAGCAATGTCACAAATTTATACTACATCAATATCAATGCCTTCTTTCATGGTTTCTTCGTAACTTCTTTCTCAGCTTTGTGTATGTATGTAGATATCACCATCTGAACTTTAACTGCATTATGATTCTAAAAACTTTGAGTAGTGTATCAAAATCATAGAACAAATTAGTGTTGTAACTGAAGGGCAATTTCAGAAGAAACATAAAATATGTATGACTTTTCTTATCTCATTTTGAAACATATACTTACTTTTTGGGTATATCATTGACAACCTTTGATGTTAGATAAATACACAAATACCCCTATTTTTTTAAAATTATAGTTACACTTTTTGAGGTTCCTGTTTATGCACAACATTTACATAAACACTACCTAAAGTATATTACACTAACACCCTTATATAATTTTAGAAAAGATAAGGAATGTTTCTGTATTTAGATCTAAGTTCAAAAGGTGCCGGTGAAATTTATATATATTATATTCATACTAAATAATATATCTATTTATATTCTAGTTAATGAGGGGATAAATGCAAAATTGGTACTATACTATAGGCTACTTTGCGACTCCGGTAACATACGTTCTAAAATATCCTAATTTAGTACCAAAATAGAAGATATGGCAAAATTGATACTGTAGTTTATGGAAGTTACGATTATAGTATCTTAGCTTCTGGATTGACAATTTCATTACCATACCCTATCTTTTGATAATATATTTTACTCTCTTAAGTTGGTGTTTTTTGCAGATTAGTCCCATAGCTTGAAAATGGTATCAGAGCATAGATTTATTGAAAAAATAGTTGTTTATATTATATATTGATATTTTAACCACTAACTGAGAAGACTTTTCAAAGTATGGAATCGAATGAAAATATGAGTTACAATGACAATAGAAAATATTTTTAGACTCTCGAAATACAGAGAAGGATTTTTCTTATGAAAATTCTTGAAAAATTTGACAACAGTTCAGGAAGGATTAAACTAGATCTTCTCACGAAAGAAGAAACAGAGGAATATTGGTTGCTAAATTACCATGTCCAACATACACTACCAGGGAATGCAGTCAGACGTCTGTTGGAATAGGTGAGCAAAGCCAATTCGATTGGCGGTTTTGGGAACTATTCAAACAAATTTTATTTAAGTAATATTGTCCCAACGAATATGGTAAGTATTTGTCTTTGGTACATGTGTTTGTTGTGCTTACCAATTACGTTAAGCACTACTTTGACGTCATGACAGATGCCTACAGACCATGTAGATAAACCATGTAGTTGGGCTGCGCATTAGATGGCGGCTATGAAACCAACATCTGAGGGTTCATCTAAAACGTTCCAAGTCGAGTACCTCAAGACTGGGTATTGAGAATCCTATTGAGACTTGCACTGAGTATTGCATTCATTGGATGAGTATCGTGTTTCATTGGCGACATACATTGGACGTTTATGCAATTCAGTGGGTTAGTTGACAAGGTGGTCAACTGACTGAACTGACTCGCGGAGATTGTCATATGGAAGTTTTGGAGGTTTGGTCGGTATAACTTGAGTCCCCAACTCCGATAGTACCGGAGTAGTCGTCAAACTTGAGAAATCTTGGCAGTCACGTGCATACGATGACTGTATCTTGGATCTGTATGAAAGCTGACTGTGTCACAGACATAAATATCATAAGCTTTGTCCAGCGCAATCGAAGTATGTAGCGAGGACGGTGAGTTCCAAGAAGAGGATCCTTCCCCTGTCAGTATGTGACAGATGTATTTCCTATGCACTTGGAGATGACGTTCACGCCTTATAAATCTGTGGCCATAGTAGTTGATCAAATAGGAAAAAAAGGTTCCTATGTCAAGCAACTTAGTGTAACGCAGTCTCGAATATTAAGCATAGACACCTAGTCCAAGATGGAAACCAGCACCAAATTCCATGCCCTAAACTAAGGCCAGGAGACGGTTGATGGGGACCTTACCCGTATGGAATCGGGAGCCTAAATATTCACACGGGCATTCACCCAGTCTCTAGTGCCATGGACTGTTCCTAGACGGCCACCCATGATAGCAGGCTTTACTTGATCAACGGTTGATTAAGAACGACTAATTAAATTAGATTTAATTAATCGGTAGTGTTAGACACTAGCCCAAGTCTAGTTGAAAGGTGAACCTAAAGAGTCACACACAAATTACCGAGAAATGAACAAGGAATTATTTTTGGATTAATTTCACAAGGTGTAAGTAATCAGATTACTCACACATGGGGATCCATTGATGGATAGCCCAAAATTAAATTAATTAAATTAATTAAATTGGGCTTCTCCTTATTAGTTAATAAATTAGATTTTATTAATTAATAAGAGATAATTTGAGTTCATATATTTAATTGAGTTAAATGGACTTTATTAAATTGGATTTAATGAAAATTCATTGGGCCTTGAATTTATTTTAAATAAAATCGGCCCACTAGCAAAATTGATGGAAAGAGAGTTGACCAAGAAATTGTATTTTTGAAAAATACAAACTTGGTCATAATTAGAATCTTCTTTATTTGGAATATATGGAAGAGCTTATAGATAAATGAATGTATCTAGACACATTCCTATTTAACTATACAAGGTATATATATATATGGATTGTGCATAATTATTTAGAAAATAATTATTACACAATACACAACATGAAATCTATCCTCTCCTTCTCTCTTTCAGCCGCCCCTTTTTCACTCGCTAGGTGAGAGCTTGGCTTGATCCGTTCTAGCAAAGGGTTCCAGGCCTTGTTCATTTCGATGTGGTGTGGATCATCCTTTGATGATTCCTACGTTGGAATCTCGAGTAGACTATTCAGCGAAATTAGCCAGTTGGAAGCTTGAAATTTGAAGAGGTAATTTCGATTTTAGTGCTTCTCCCTTTATTTTCTCAACCATAGCCTCATATGAATTATTTTATTGTTGTTTATTTCATACTACACCGAACGCCTGGAACACCAAGGGTACACCCCTTGATACAACCGTTTAAATTTTAAATTGCAATTTCTCATCTCTCGATTTCGCTAGCGCGTTCCAGGGCCGATCCGCTTGCATCTTTCAAGTGGTATCAAACCTCAGTTCGATGTAGAGGCTATTGGTTTTGTGTGATAAGTATGAGAATTTGTTTTACGATTTTTTTTAAGCATGGTTTTATTGCTTATATTATTGATAATTATGTGTAGAAATTAACTTGTTTAATTTTGTAATTATTTGGATGATTTAAATGTTTAAGAAAAATTGAATTTTCCTATAAATACTTGATTTTTATTTTCAGTTTATTGTGTAGAATAAAAAAGTAAAAATTTTAAAAGCATTGTAGCAGTGAACTGTTGGCCGGGAACGCGCAGAGAGCAGGGCCGCACGCACGCATTGCCGACTAGGCAAGCTGCAGGCCGACGGCAAACGACTGAGCCATTTTCGCCGTTTTTGTAGAAAATTCGATTTTTTGAATTCTGCATATTTTTTGAAAATTTTAATTTTGCTGATTTAATTTTTGGGTTAAATTGAATTTTTTCTAAGATTAAGTTCCTTAATTATTTTGGTTTATTTTGTGGATTGTGGATGCACATGTCTTGATCATCCTTTTAACTGCAATTTTAAATTTGTGTTTTCTTCATATAATTATTCTTTTATATTGGCTATCATATCTTTCAATTATGCATGGTATGCATGATATATGTCTAGCATGTTTAATTGGATTATTATGCTAGTTGGATGACAACGTATGATTACAAAGCCCTTTGATCGTTAGTATGTATTTTCATTTATTTTGGGTGGGCCTGTGTGCCCCTTGTTTTATATCTCTCATTTTCTCGTTTTATGTCTTGGAATATTAAGGCTTGATTTCCTCCCCAATTATGTACTCTCCCGACTTTTGATTGGTATTTTCTTCCATTATAATGAAAGTAAAATAGAATTTTTGGTGAGATTTTAAATTTTGTAATAAAGAAAGCCTATGAAGAAGAAGGCCTACGGTGTAAGGAGGCCTATCCTTATATTTTTTTCCATATTTTTGGCCTCCATTTTAGGCGAAAAAACAAACAACTAGCAATTGAGGGATAAAAGAAGAGCCTGCCAAAAAAATATACAAGGTCCCCTATGATATTGCGAATGTTCAAAAAATCCTTTATAAATAATAAAATATCAATTATACCCCATGTGATATGAAAAGAAAAATTCAAAAAAACCATCGAGGCCAGAGTTGGTCGTACACGCACGTTGTTTACGACTATGAGTCTGGAAAGTACATTTTTTTGATAATTTTTACCTTTCTCTCCAATCTATTATATATAATATTATAAACATTATATAATACTATATAATATTAAACTTTGTTAAGTTTTATAACTTAACAAATTTTAAAATAACATATAGATATTTGTTAACAATAAAATGTTATTTTGTATGTAAATTTATAATTATTTTAATATTTTTAATACAATATCCTTTTTATTAAATTAATTAAAATTAATTTAAAAAACAATGGCTAAGTTACCTTTTTCATCCCATAAAGAAGGAAGTTTTCCTTTTTAGTCCAAATGATTTTCTTTTTAGTCCCATATTTTAACGGGCTATCCATTCTTTCATTAAAATTTGAAGGAAACGGGTTGGGGACTAAGTTGAAAATTTTTTGGTAAAAAATGGGATTAAAATGAAAATCACATAAACCGTGATACTAAAAAGGAAAAATCCCTTCTTTATGGGACGAAAAAGGTAATTTAGTCTTTTATTTCAAAAGCATATTATGCCTGATGAATGAATAGCCATGAGTATTTCTCCCATAAGGGAAAAAAAATTGTTAGGATCAAATTGATACTATTAGAAAATTTAGGGGTCAAAATAAAAATAAAAAATACCTAAAATACAAATTCCTGTAAAATACAACATAAAAAATGACTTTTATATAGTGTGGTACCTGATTTACAAGACCCCGTCGCCATGATGCCAAAAAGGCAATTTCTCTTCAAGTGAGGGGAGAAGTTTACGGTTAGAGAAATTTTCCGCTCCCCTACTCAGTTGAATTACTTCCCGTCAGCAACTCCGGCCGGTTTTAGCCGGCGCTTTTATTACTTTTCGATGGCTGACCCGTATCGATCGAGGTATTTCAACTATTACCCTGTTACAAAGCATATCCGCTAATTATTTTGAATTTAGTCATGGATAGTTTTACCTGTGGCTGTGATTGAATTGAAACAATTGAACACAGAGAAGGATTGAGCACGAGGCCGGCGGCGTATGGCGGTTATTCGGATGAGGTTCAGGTGCGAATCGATCCAGATTTTGATGACGAGGTCACCGGTCTTCGCAAGCAAGTTCGGCGATTACGTGATGTAATTGTTTTTGGTCTAAATTGTTATTTATTTATTTTTGGCTTTAGACAGTAAAGTGTTATTCTCGTAATTTATGTGAATAGGTGGTTCTGTCAAACTGATTGCTTGAAAGTGGAGGAGATTAAGATTGGTAGCTCGTTTATGCTGCATTGCCCAATTTAGCATGAAGATATTAGTCATTTGGTTATTATTAAATGGTATGGTATGGAAATGAGTCTCAAAAATTGTTGATTGAACTTACAAGCCCCATTCATTTTCTTTAATTTCATGTCTATGTGAATCTGGTATGCTAAAGTGACTTTATATTGCATATTAAGAAGATTAGTTTCTCCAATTTTTGATCCGAAATCTAGTTTCTGGGATGACTTTGTGATTCTTGGTCATATGGAGAATAATACATGATGTAGTTAAACTTGGAAATGGTGACTCTCATAATATTTACATAGTAAATGGATAAATACAAATCGCGAGTTGGTTAGGTGCATACATGTGCCCTTTGATTCTTGCCCTTATTCCCATTTTAGTTTCTGTATTATATTATGTGCATGCTCACTGGTGATGCCTTTAGCTCATTTTCTATTTCATGTTCAAGCCCTAAAATTTTCGCCTTCGGTCACTTTTTTCCTTTAGTGAGTTTCTCGCAGTTTTCATTTCCTGTTTCTATTTGTTTTGCTGTTGAGCATTCTCCTATCACTGTAAATGGTTGCATGAGTATGACACTTGGCAAGCAAGCTGTGGATACTGTATAAGAGTTGATGAATGTTTTTATTGTACATGCATCACTTAGAGGAGCAATTATCCTGTAATCTAGACCTCATTCAAGTCATTAGCTTTTGTAAGGTTTAGACTGAATTTAGATTAAACCCCTACAGTCAATGAGTATGTTGATGAGCATGTTGCTATTAGGTGGTGATGTTTGCCTGTAAGTTATTTTTTTTTCTTCTTTATTGTAGCTTTGATTTAGGGCAATGAATTCTTTATTTATAGAACTTTCGCGATGTGCAAGCACCCACGTGCATTTATCAAGTTTTCCAAAGATTCTGTTTTAGAGTTATGGTAAACTGCATGTTGAGGAACAATGTGGCTTTAAATCAAACATTTTGCTGCTAACATGTAACCTGCAGATCCTGCTACAAGTCCTCTGTTCCATTTATAATTTGTTTTTACTGGCCTAGTCTTATTATTCACGTTTTCAATGTGCAGGTAGCTCAAGAAATTGAGACCGAAGCAAAGTTCCAAAATGATTTCCTGAATCAGCTGGTATGTCATGAACTCATAAGTTCAGAATTTGAATTGATCTTCAAGTAATTCTTGAACTGTTACGTATACAAATATATTGAGAAAACGAAATTGAGAACTGATATGCTCAGCTATGGTTTTAGTAAAAAAACAGCCCCTCTTTTCCTGGAGGAATCAAGTGATTGACAAGTTTAATAAGGTGCTGAAGCGATAACTGGTTATCGTACTAAGCCTGTTTGAAATAACTTGGTGAACTTGTTAAAGCTCCACATTTGAGAGCTATCAAGGGAAGGTGAAGGTAGAAAGCTTCATTTTAGTGGACGATCAGGGTGAGGAAGGGAATGTTTTGATATGTTATATGACCTCTCATCTACTAAGAACAGGCGCTCTTGATGCACCTATTTATGCAGGAGAAGGAATTTTTCTTAATTGATAAATTGTCCTTAAAAAACTGATGAGGATTCGTTTTATTTATTTCCTTTTGCAGAGTAAAAGAGTTTTTCGCATTAATTTCCTCTTACTCGATTTCTTGCTTTCTGAACAGATTTATTGAGATTAGTACTTCTACTACTTAGATATTGAAATGTTAGGAAGCAAAGCAATGATGGGGAAGGAATGACCTTTCTCTGTTTCTTTTCTTTGTAGCAAATGACATTGATCAAAGCTCAGGCAGGGATGAAAAACAACATGAGGAGACTCAACAAGAGCATCATAAGGGAAGGATCAAGCCACGTCATGCATGTAGTTCTGTTTGCGCTCTTACTGTTTTTTGTTGTTTACTTCTTTGCCAAATTTTCACAAAGATGAGGATACAAAGAAGTGCGTTGTGTGCTCGTCCAACAATTAACATGTTGAGTTTAGGTAAAACATTTGTTATTTACAGTGTGAAATCCCCTTAGCAGCAGCTGGAATACACCTACACCTACTTGGCCTCTTCTTTTAGTGTTGTCAAGACACTTTCAACTACGAGCTTAGTTGTGGTTTACCTCAATCTTTATGCAAACATAGGGATTATACACTGATGTATTAATTTGGCGTTACCGAAATTGATCTCTAGAGCTGTGTTTGCCATTTTTCTTCAGTACGGTTTGCCGCTTGAAGGAGGCTTTTTTGTCTATTGTTATTTGTTAATACTACTGCCGTAACTTTTGTTTTTCTTTTAATTTTTACATTCACGCACCCAATACACACTCACAAACACAAGATTCAAATACACACTCAAACACTAGATTCAAATGCGAAACTTTCCATAAAAAAAAAGCCTTCTGCCTGAGGTATTGGGTGGTTCTTCTGAAGACACTAATGCTGTAGCTTCAGTTGCTGGGGTTCTTGTTATTAGTTTGCTGTTATGCAGTCTTTATCAGACTCGGATGACAAGAAATAATTCATTACATTAAACTAGGGGTGGGAAATGGACGGGTTGGATTGGGTTTGGATTTGGGTTCGGGTTGGGTTCAAATAGGTTGGATTTGAAATGAATCAAGTTCAAATGGGTCCAAATGAGTTGGGGTTGGATCGGGTTAATATAAATCATTTTATTAATTTGAATCTAAATATTTTAAAAAATTTTACAATGAAAAGAAGAAAAGATCATATTTGAACTACTAAAACATGTAGCTCTCACTTGTAATGCAATACGATTAAATTTGTATTGCACGTCATTTCTGACTAACGATATGTACGTTAAGATTCATTAGCTAAATCATAATGTAAAAAATCTACTAAATATCTAACAAAATACTATATTTTATCAAAATAATTTTAAATAATTCATAAAATTTTGGATGTTCATCTTGAATGAGCACCAAGTCGTGCAACTAAATTCTACTTGTTGAAAGGAAAATTTTATTTTCATCACCTTCAGAATCATAAGCTGTAATATGAAATAAAAAAAACTTAAATAAAAAATATAATGATGAATTACAACGACCTTCCCTCAGGTTTGACATAACTATGAGCATTCCCTTGTTATGTTTGATGGAATTATGTAATCCATGGACGGAGGTATAAAATTGTTAACTATGCCATATCTGTATTTTTAAAAAAATAAAAAAATAAAAAAAATAAAACGGAATGGATGAAAAAAATTAAAAAATTTTTCACTTAGTTGATAGAAAAATAAAAAAAATTAAAAATAAATAAAATATAATTCTTTGTCCACAGAGGCATTTGGTTAGTTCACCACAAAAAAAAATGGCAACCTAACTGAGACTAACAAAATAGGATAATTGTTAGACGACCGTCAAAATTAAAAGGGTATTGATAATTTTTCAAATAACAAGGGGATATTCGTAACTATACCCAAGCTTCAGGAGAGGTTGTAATTTATCCAAAATATAAAATATATGGAGAAAGAGAGTTGTGAGTGTGTGTGTGTATATGTGTGTTTGTGGGGTAGAGAAAGAGGGTTGTGTGTGTATGTGATGTGTGTATGTGTGTATGAAGAGTTGTCAGTATACCCAATTGAGAAAAGAGAAGATTGTTAGTTCATTTTTATTTATTTTTTTAATTTATGGGTTGCATCGATTAAGAATCCATATTAGGCTCATCAACAACTCTTTTAAATTCATAAACAACCATATAAAATATAATTTTATTTAATTCCAATCTATTTCAACTCATTTTAAAATATAACTAATTCAACCCAATCCAAAATTAGTTGGGTTAGGTTGAACCCATGGGTCTCGAATCATCTTAATACTCCAACATTATACCATTTTCTTGGGAACACAAATACTCTGCATACAAATGATTAAATCTTGGGTTAAATACATTTTATACCTTTAAAGTATACCACCTTCTCAATTACCCTCTAAACTAAAGAAACCTTCAAGTACCCCCCCCCCTATCTTTATGATAATCCATTAAACTAAAAATGAACAAAAATACTCTTGACTTTTAATAATATGATATATTCACTATAATGCCCTCTATAGTTATGATAATCAATTAAAATAAAAATGAACAAAAATACTCTTGACTTTTAATAATATGATATATTCACTATAATGCCCTCTATAGTTAAACGTATCAATCAATTGACTTCAGTTTTTATTCATTTATGTGTTAATAAATTAATATTGAATTAATCACATATTGATAAGCTCAATCTTAGTACTTTTAAAATTAAAATAAATTTTTAAATTTGTGTTTGTGCATTATACTAGATATAATTTTAATGACAAAAATATTGCAAGTGGTCGTCGAACATATTGTTTTGGCACCCAAATGTCTGATAAGATAATTTGAGAGTTAATGAGGTTATTCATTTTTTGTCTTTTCACGTAGTAACTCTATTTCACCTCTTGACCTAACCTTAGGTTCAACAAGTTAGGCCTGTCAATTGGTGTGCAATACCTAGACGCAAACCTAAACCCAAAACCTATTTTGATAATTATGACCCATATTCAGTACCTAATATTTTTACATTATATCCAAACTTGGACACATATCTATGGTAATAATTTTTTTAGGTTTGGATAATAAAACACCAGTGGGTAAAATTTTAATATGCAAAAATACATCTTTGTTCGTTAACTTAAAATTAGTGAATTTCGAAATTTTTTGCTAATTATCAATATGACAATTTATACACTCAAATTTGAAATAATTATTTTGTATTTAATTAATTTATAAACATTTTAGTTGAATAAACTTTGCAAATTGATTTGATATGTTCAATAATAGAGGGCATCAAATAAAGTAGACAACATGCAATTAATTCCGAGTTATTTTATCCTATACTTAATTTTGAATTATCCTATCACTTATTTTTTTTTGGGTAAACGTAAGTTTTATTAATAAAATAAAATTGTACAGTACAACAGTGTTCAACTGGTAGTTTCTCCTTCGACAGGCCAAGGAATACGTCATAATCTATATAACGCACATGAACTAATAGAACGAGATAAATAAAACTGATAATCCTCTATCTAATATCTTCCACAATAGCGGTGGCTATGATATTCGGTGGTCGCTCCGTATGCTCAAAGCGTCCTAAATTTCATTCCCTCCAAATGTGGTAAATGCAAGCAGCCAGGAGTGCACGATAAGCCAAGTTAATGATATGTTTTCCTCTCCATTTTCTTGCAGCCCACTCAACGTCCCGTGACCACTCTCTATTAGGCCATTCAAACTGAACGATCCACCGAATCATTGTCAGGCATCTTCTGGCATAACGACATCGAAAGAATAGATAATTATGTGTCTCCATTGCGCCCTCATCACATAATATATAGGCGCCTAGGTATGATAGCCATGGTTTATCAGCTGTGGATAGTTTCCCCAAAATCGCAAGCCATAGGATGAAATTATGCCTGGGGATCTTTAGGGAACCCGAGAGTAGTGAAGACCAACCTACCTTGGGTCCCGGTGGGTCCAATAGCTTGTAAAGAGATGCAATTGTAGGTCGTCTCGTCTCAAATTGCCAAATAATGCGATCTATCTCGCCATGAATTATTGGCAATGCATACAAAATCTCCAAGCACTCCATGTCTATAATGAGAGGCCAATGCCATTGCCCCTCTGTAATAATACTATTGAGCTTGCCTGCCGTCCGAAGCCCAAGTAGACGTGGACTCTTTGGGAATCTCTCAATAAGGGGACCAAGATGATTCCATGGGTCATGCCACAAATAAAATGAATTTCCATCACCAATTTGATAGTCTACCATCGATCGAAGCAAGGGATGTACATGAAGGAGTTTCCTCCAGCCCCACGAACCCCCATTGTTAGTGACCGTCCATTCAGATTTATCACGTAGCTGCCCGTTATATAACCATTCTACCCAGATTGATGTTCTATCACATCGAATAACAATCACGTAGCTGCCCGTTATATAACCATTCTACCCAGATTGATGTTCTATCACATCGAATAACATCACACAACTTCTTGCTCATCAAGGCACGGTTTAAAGTAGTGATGTCCCGTAGGCCCTGACCCCCCTCCAACACCGGCCTATAGACATCCCTCTATGCTACTTTGGCATATCCACTGGTTCCTGCGCCCTTCCACAGAAAAGCTCTCAGACGCTTTTCAATCTCCCTTATAACACCTTTAGGTAGGGTGAATGCAGAAACCCAATATATACTTAACGCCATAAGGACAGATTTAATAATATGTACCCTCCCAGCATACGATAATCTCATTCCTTCCCAACCTTTAATACGTTGTTCAATTTTCAATAATAAAGGCTGGCAGTCTGTTAATGATAATATAGAGGAAAGTAGAGGAAGTCCCAAGTACCTCATCGGAAGATGCCCTTCCTGGAAGCCGAGCATCTCTAATAGCTGCTCCCGTATCTTTTGTGCAAATCGAGAGATGATAAGATGACTCTCATACACATTAAGCCGGAGACCTGACCAGGAGGCGAATAACTACACAACTTTTGCACAATTAGTTTGGCAATAATCTTATATAAAACATTACAACACGAAATAGGGCGAAAATCTGTGACCATCATAGGGGCATGTACCTTAGGGATAAGTGCCAGAAGTGTGGTGTTGTTTGCTTCAGCAGTTTTTCCTTGGTAAAGAACTCCAAGATTGCCTTCGTAACCTCCGGACCTACGATTGGCCAGGCAACTTTATAAAACCCGATGAGAACCCATCCAGTCCAGGTGCTTTATCTTCAATAATGTCAAACACTACCTATTTGATGTCAATTGCAGTGACGGGTGTAAGGAGCTGAAGCCCTTCCTCCTCATTGAGGACATGTCTAGCCCATGGCCTCAGATACTGGATATCTATCACCTACCTCCATCTTTCTCCGCCTAACAGAGCCTGATAGAAGGAGACAAACTCATGAATAACCGCTCCTGGCTCTGAGTAGGTGGTCCTGTGTTCATCATTTATTTGCAAGATTCTCCGAGTGGCACGTCGCTGAGCATTAATCCCCATCCTTCATCCATTGCATCTTAGCTCACTGTTGTAACATGATTTGTTCCATTTTTGCTGCCTTGGCGTATACCAAACGACAACAGTGTTCCAAAAGTAGAAAGAGGTCGTTCTGTCTATCCGAGCTAACCAAGATCTATGCTTCCTCAAGGAATCCTTTAACCAGTCGTACATTGTCCAAAATATCTCCTATATTGCGTTGTTGCTGTCGGAATACTGGCTTTAAAGCTTTTAGTTTCCGTGTAATCGCATACATAGGCACTCCAATAATGTCGTGTTTCCAGACATTCTGCACGCTGGGAATAAAACCTGGTGAAAGAGTAAGGTAATTATCAAATCTGAACATAGCTCCCAGTTGTTGTTGTCGATCTCCACAAAGCACCAGTGGTGAATGATCCGAGATGCGTGGGGTGAGGCTTGAATAGTATGAGTTAGGGAAACGCTCAAGCCATATGTCATTTATGAGCATCCGATCTAAATGCTTTCATAAACTTCGTGAATTCGAACTCAATTTATGTCATATGTACCATTCACCCTACATGGGCATTTGTAGTAATCCCGTGTCCTGTATGCAAGCATTAAATTCATCCATCGCCAATCTGATATCACCAAAATTACCACACACCTCATTGAGGTCACGAACAACATTAAAATCTCCTACTATCCACGGGTCATCCACACATTGACCCGCAAGCACCCCCAATGATGGCCACAACTCACGCTGCTCAACAATTTCAGTGGCACCATTCACAACAGTAATAATCACATTCGTATGGAGTGCGCTAACAGTTACACGACAGTGTACAAATTGATCTCCTAACTCAATCACATTAACATCAAGAATAGTGTCATACCATGCAATTCATGTACGATTTTCAACAGACACAGGATCAACAGACCACTTCCATTGAGGCAGTAAGAAAGATTGTATACGAGCAATATAGTAATTCGTACACGCGTTTCAAGAAGGCCTACAAATTGTAATCTGAACTCTCTTGATTTAATTCATTTTTTTGATTTAATCTCTCTTGAAACTTGAGAAAAATGGAAGAAATAATTGCATTGGACCAAAGTTTGAAAAATACTTTAAAATAGGAGGAAAATAATTACTTTTTCCATTTATTTTAATGATTTTATTTACAAAAAGACTAAAAACACTAAAAATATAATAATTTGAAGTCCAAAATTATAATATAAATTATTTGAGAATCAAAATTGCATAAATAACTTTGGTTTTATCCCTAACTCAAACATGGCGTAAATTCTTTTTAGTAATTAAATTAAATAACCTTAACGCGTAGAAAGGGCGACACAGAACACCACCAATATAAATACTTCATAAACCCTAGGACGCTCTTTTCTCCTCCTTCACAAAGCAAAGCACACCCACACAGTAAGAAAGAAGGCTATGGCGCCCAAAGCCCCCTCTCACTCTCGTCAGCCCACCAAAGAGAAAGAAGAGAAGGAAGAACCCTCTTCGGAGGAGGAGGAATCAGACCCTTCTGAAGAAGAAAAGGGAAACTTTTCGGATGAAGAAGAGGAAGAAGGGTCATCTGACGATGAAGGAGAAGATCAGGAAAAGGTGAAAAGTAATACAACTACAATCTCAGTTGCCAAATTTGGTTCGAAATCAATTGTTCAAGAAAATGGGTCGGATTCTGACCCTGATTCGGAAGGATCCCCTTCTGATTACAAGCTGCAGCCCATCGCTAAGTCATCTGTGGTCTCAGCAAAGCGCGCCCATGAAGAAGGTGATAGCGATCAACAGTCTTTGAGAAGCGGCAAAAAGTCAAGAACTGGAGAGAAACAATCCTCTGCCACCCCTGGTGGAGGGGTTGGGTGTATCACCAGGCTCTGGAGTAATGAGGATGAGATTGCTTTGCTGAATGGAATGATTGATTTCACGAATGTAAAAGGGCTGGACCCGAATGCGGATATGGGGGCTTTTTACGATTTCGTTAAGGGAAAATTGCAGGTGGATTTCGCAAGGGATCAGCTGAGAACTAAGATTAGTAGGATGAAGAAGAGGTTCTTGAATGCTTTGAAGAAAGGTGGGAATGGGTTGGACCCTGTGTTTTCCAAGCCACATGAGGATATGACATTTGAACTCTCCAAGAAAATCTGGGATTTTGCTGTTGGAAATAGTGAAGGAGGTAAGAAAGGTGATAATGCAAAGAAAGGTATTCTGAAGGCAGAAAAGATTGGGGTGGACGAGAAAGAGATTGCAAATAAGGAAAAGGAAGGTGGAGAGCAGGATTTTTGGTCCAAGTACCGATATGTAAATGAGTCATTTCATAATATTGAGGGGAACTTTCCCTCTTTGGCGATGTCCGAGGCTGGGATGAGTTTTGTGAGGGAAAGGTTGAGTTTGATTGGGAGCGTGAAGGCCAAGGAATTGGATGACAAATGGAAGCAATTGATTGCGGCCGAGGCTGAGCTAAATTACAAGATGTTAGCTTTGATGACAGAACAAGTAAAGATGGCTTTCGGTCAGTAAATAGGGGTATAATTTTGTAGTCACAAGTTCATATTTTTCTTGATCCATATGAGTTAAGTTGTGGGCTGCATCTTTCTTTTCGTTAGGGTAATGGAGCTTTTAAGATTCTGTCCAACTGGATGCTATGTTCGTAGTCTAGCAATCTTTGTTTTGGTGATGAGTTCAGTTTTTTAAATATAAAAATTGTTGAGACGTGTTACCTGTGCCGTCTACTTATTATAGCAATTCTGTCAAATAAGTAGATAGCATTGCTTGGCTTATAACTGACTGATGCATATCCTACATAAAATGATGGCACGATATGCTGAATCCCATGGTACCTTCAATGCCAATGAGTAAGAAATGTTGAATCTTTGTGGAATCTTGTCATCAAGATCTTTAAAGCAACACAATTTGTTTTGGATAATAGAACTACCTTCTTGCTTGGATTTTCCCATTCTTTATTACATTTAAAGCACTCGAGGTGATAAATAGGTTATAAATAAAGTCTCGTTCCGTTTTTACTGCTTAAATCAGATTGCAAGGTGGTTCCTGAAGTATTTTGTTTGTTACCCCATTATTATATTGCCTAAAGATGCTTAGGCTTTGTATTACACTTTTCTTGGATTATACTTCCGCCTGCTGTGTGGTTTGAGATCACTTTACCTTCTTAAGGGCTGTTTACCTTTTTTGTTTAGAATAATCCTATCTGTCCAACTAACTTTTTTTTACGTGTTTGATATTATGTGATTTTGACATGGGGATAAAATAAATGCTCCTCCTCCGGTTTCTCATCTGTTGCCTACTTTTAGTTGCCAATGTATCTATAAAGACTAAGCTGATTGTATGTTGTAATGGTGTATAAACAAGTCCAACTTGGCTAAAACACATTTCTCCATGAAAATCCCTTTGCCTGCTGATATAATATATGTTATTTGTGTGGAGAATGACTAGATATCCAACACCCAGAGCTTCAAAATCCTTTTGGTCTGAGTTCAGGTTGTTTATGCAGTTGCTCCCTTTATACAACTTCATTACTTTACGTCTGATTTTGCCTGTTAAATGAGAAGTTGTTACCCTTAATATTGATACAGTCGTACTTCACTAGTTTATATGGTATGAGTGGAGCCATGAAGAACTTTGATGCTTAGGATGGACTTATTTTCTCGGTTTGTGACATTAGAGTCCAATGTTTAATTCATACTCCATTCATTTCTGACATTCATTTTAAAGAAACTGATCATTTTGAATTCAATACACCAATATTCCATGAAACAAAACGTGTTCTTTGATTGACCTGATCCTTTGCGAATTAAATGAGTTTCTATTTCTGGTGACTGACTAAATTTTGAGTTTGTGAATTAAATTAACTATGTGGAAGTGCCAGTCGACAAAACGATGAGCAGCAAAGCTAGCGTTATGAAAAGATGAGTTGTATACTTAACGATATACATTAATGAATGTTGTAGTTTCTGATTTGATGATTCCAGAAAGCTATGTGCAATTCAATGCATGTTCGATCTGAAGTTTAGCCGCCTAGCAAACTGATTATCTCTAGATTCCATGCTCACAATTACATATGCACCCAGCGTCTGTTGCTCTGGTTCATGGTTTTGTGATTAGCTGAGCGATAGCGTTCCAGCTTTAGAGAGCCATTCTGGAAAGAATTTTCTCACAAACTAAGGTGCGGAAACAGACCTTGCAACATTGCATCGATGATATCTTGCTTGGCTTGATTTATTTATCAAATTTACCCTTTGTTTTTGGATATCTGTCATGTTTTACGCATAAGCTTTCAGCAGTTCTCTCTACGTGCAACTTTGCTCTCGTGCTTGGTCATGTACGTTCTCTTCTATTATCTGCGTCTTGTTTGTAGGTTTTTCTTAGATTCTTACAGCCGATTTATGCATTATATTGCTCTACTGTTCTGATGCATGATGGTCGGTTGCCCGTTACCCGTTTCTTCCCATTGTTGGCTGTTCATATTATCCTGTCATCTCTGGATGCCAGACCAAACAGTTAATGTTCGATGGTATCTTTTGATGGTCATCTTCTGACAGAAATCCTATGATATTCCTAAAATTATAGAGCTAGATGTAAGATCTTGGCCTAAAATCAGAGGTACAAATGTTGTTCACAGTGCCCTCATTCTTAAGATCATAAGCATTATCGATAGCAGTATCTTGCTTCTCAATTGCCAAATAGAAATTTGTCAGATGAGTTTCGATATTCTTTATAAGGTTGTACTGATAGGGAATAATGTTAAGTACCCTTAAAGAGTCCTATAATTTTAGGGCATGTCCTAACCCGTGGTGGTAATAGGAGATAAGCCACTTAAACCTTCTTTTACCCCAAAAAAAAGTCACCTGGAACATGCTATGAGAAACCTTGAATTGTTTAACAAGAAGCATGGTAACGACACACAACATGATTTTCAGACAGAAATAGTCTTTATAATTAATCTAAAATTTCAGACAAAATTAGCCAAACACCACCTAACAAACCCGCGACATAATTTCTCAAGAACAAAATGCAAACGATAATAATCGCGACAACATGAACACCCCAAAAATCAAACTACGACCCAAGACATAGTCTCAGGAGATCGGGAACATGATCGAATATTATCCAAGGAAACGAGTGATGAAAAAGTTGAAACGAATCGAGTCATTTTTAGTTAAAAACGAGAATTTGGGTTTGGATCAATTAATTAACAGGTAAAGTTAGGAGACAAAAGGGGGAGTTAAGGAAACATGTTGGCCGGTTTTAAGGGAGCGCGGCGGTGGAGGTAACATAATAGGCAACGGCAAACACGGCGTGGACCATGCACAAAATCCCACCAGTAGATAGGAAATGGTGGTGCGTGAAGCCGCAGGATGCCCTTGATTTGTTGTTTGATATTGTTCCCATCACCAGCATAGATAGACCAACCGCCAGGATGATCCTGAACATATTACATGCGTACAACCCACAAAATATCAGCCTATTGTCATCAGCAAAAGAGAGAGAGAAAGCAGAATATTAAAAATAAAGAAAAATATTTTTAAAAATGAAATCTTTTTTTTTTTTTTTTTCGCCATCTGAGATTTTCATTTTTGGACCCTCAGTAATTTGATTCAAGTACATCTTTGAAGATGAAGTTAATTTGTATTCACAAGTAATGATTTGGGGTGCATATAGAAATTGGATGATGCTTATATTTTGATGGATTTGAAATTTATTATAATAAACTTAAAATAGTTCTAATGACAGTTAGTCAAGGTTTCAAGATTTATAAATTCCTGATTTCAAATTCTTTAATTCAAATCACCCCATTTCTATTACCTTTTGTTGGATTTTAACCAAAAATAAATATACATAGGGGTAATTACAATAAGACCTTTTCTAAAATATTATGAAATTACAGTTTTTCCCAAAAATATTTCGAAATTATACTTACATCCCTTTTGAAAATTCTCCGTTTACATCTGACCCATTTCCATTAGGATTTAGATGAAAAATGTTGACATCAATAAAAAAAAATACATAAAATTTCAATTATGCTCCTCATTTAATATTTATATGTATATTCTTATACTGTAAGGGGATAAGTGCAATATATATAGGGAGTGAGGTTAACTTCATTACGTTTTTTCCCTTATAAGTACAAAATTATTATAAGAAAATATTATATAATGGGTAAAATTAGAAATTTATGTAATGTTTTTACTAAGATCTAATATTTTTTATCCAAATTCTAGAAAGAAAAAAAAAAGATTCAGGTATAAATGATGAATTTTCGAAAATGATTATGGAAAAAAAATATGATTTCGCATTTTTAAAAAAAATCTAAATATGTAAATATAAATTCATACGGCGTTGCAATGACAAGAAGAGAAGGGAAGGTGTGAGGAGTACCATGTGAAAACAAGGCATGCCATTGACAACTTCTTGCTGGGGGCTGCTTTCTGAAGCTCCTCCTGAGTAGTGCAGACGCTGCACCCTCCGAGCAAATTGGCAAGAACATGAGCCAAACTAAGAAGGGTTGCGGCAGCTACGCCTAGAACGAAAGCCTCGTGGCTCGGCTCTTTACACTCGAATATCCACAGCCTCAAATGCTTCTCCTAACGATCAACAAACACAAATTCAGTACCAGAAAGAGACAGCGATATGCATAAACCGATGTGTTACACTTATATGACTAACAAACATGGTACCGACCGTGTGTGTTTTGACTGTTATAACACTATCTGAAACGCAAAAAACACCTGATTTTGAGCGGCCTCGCCTTTGATTCCAAGAATTCCAGCAGTGACATCCAATGCCACAATCAGGAGACATGCAAAAATGCCTATAAATTTATTCATTTTCTCCCTCAAGAATATGTGTGTGGGGTCTTGAGGGACAAGACGAACAAGAATGTAATAAACTATACCCTATTCAAGAACACCTTTATAGATCATATGACAAATGAAATGTGACATAGGGCAACAAGGGACTTCTATATATATATATATGAATAGAATTATTAATAAATAATTATACCTAAATATTCTTGAAAAAGCTTCTTTTGTCACTAGAATGGTGACTTTATTTTGCTTTTATACCTACTTTAACCTTCTTTTGTTTGGGGGGATTCTTTCCATAGAGGAAGAAGTAAAGTAGGGTATAAAACAACTAAGGAGTAGTGTGACTACTGCAGGTTAGGCATCTTTGATGTTGGGTGCATATGCATTAGGGTTTTTGACTCCTAATATATTGATTTAAACAGCAATAAACGCGTTCGAAATCTTGAAGCCACACTTATTGATGGGAATTTAACTCGGGTTTAACTCGTTCGTTCCCGTTTCGAATATGATTAGTTTCATCTCCAATGTGAAATGAGAAAACCTGCGGTGAAAACCCCAAAAAAATAGAAAAAAATTGTGTGTGCTCATAGGTATGTCTAGAAAATTAACAAGAACGGGGATGCATTATATGTGATAAATTAGGGTTGTCAATAGATTGATTAAAAATTCGTTAATTCCATTATAAGTTTCCAAATAATTATGGATTAATCTATTCAAATATTGGAAGTGACTACATTTAATAATTAGTTAATATTTCCTTTAGGGGGAAATTAAATTACACCAATAGTAATTTTCATTTATATCATTGGGATCCAAAAGCAAATTCAGATAATTAATTACACTTTTACTATAAATATATATATGGATTAGGTCAAAATATATTATAAATCCGTTTACACCTAAATTTGGACCAAGTAGCAAATTACATTTGATGTTTATATTGTTCACACACTACAAAAAAAAAAAAAAATATATGAAATTTAGGGGTGGATTTTATGAACGATTTCTTCTTATCTTTTGAAACGGATGGAAATTGAAGAAATCAATTTGAAGTGGATTTTGAAATAATTTACGTTCCGTCGCTATAGACGTCGTTCCTAATAATTAGGAACGATTTGTGCAGGACTGTTCCTAAATTGAAACGGTTATTGTGCCACATTATTCTTGACTGATCCTAATAGTGTATTTGAATATGAAAAATTGATTTGATTGATTGGAACACATTGGATACGTTTTGGAATGGCTGTACAAATAAAATCGTTATAATTTTGGAACGACTTTTGGAATATGCTCGGCTGAAATTTGAAACTGTTGTTATTTAAGATGATGATATATTTAGGAATAATCATTGTAATTGTATTGTGTGCATTTTTTGAAATACTATTAGGCACGATTGATTATTTATTTGGAATGGTCTTTTATAAATGTTGTAGGAGTATTTTTTAGAACACATAGTGGTGTACGCATTAGTTTGAGTTGGAATATATTTAGGAACTATTATTCCTTTTAGGAATACTTTTATAAAACCATTTCAGTAATGGTTCTTGGGTTGTTTTCGAAATTTTGTAATATTTTGTTTGCAATTACTAAAATTATTTCTAATTTTTTTAATTGTATAATTTTAAATAATAATTTAAAATCTATAATTAATTACTAAATTTAATATATGTATGAATTTAATTAATTGAATAATTAAATACAATAAATATTACAAAACATGAATAATTAGTGAAAAAAATATTATATTAAAATAAAAATTATTCAATTACAAAATATAAAAAAATTTAATCTAATACCCTCCTCATCAGCTACGTCCATATCGTCCTCGATTGGGGCAGGGGGTTCTCGCACAACCGCATTAATGCGCTCGTGGAATTTTCGACAAACCGGAAAGGACATGTTAATTAGTGATTTTTAAAATAAAATAATATTAAAATAAAAGGACATTGTAATTCTTGTACTAAATAGTTCTAAATTACAGAAATAAATAAACAAAATCCAGAATGTTACTAATAATTACAAAAATTGACATAATAATTACATAATGTTACCCAATAATTACAAAAAAAATGATAAAATAGTTACAGAAGAATACCGAATAATTATAGAAGAGTACATAAATAATTTCAAAAAATTACACTCAAACTATATATAGAGAATTACATAATAATTACAGAAAATGACACAATAATTACATAAAATTACAAAATTGTTAAAATATTAAAAATAATCAAATTATACGATAATTAAGCATTTAAAAGAAATTACCTTTAAGCTCTCGAACCACATCCAGGAGGAGGCGGGTTACCACTAGACATAATCTATAAAATTGTAATAAATATTAAGTTTCGAATTACATAATATTCATAAAATTACATAATTTACGTAAACATTTATAAAATTACAGAATTTGCACAAATATTCTTTTTTTTTGTTTTTTGGGTAAATGTAAGTTTCATTAAGAAAAATGTACAATAGTACAATACAACAGTATTCAACGGTTGGTTTCTCCCTCGACTGGCCAAGGGATACGCCATAGTCTATATAACAAATGAACTAACTGAGTATGATAAGCTTTTACAAAGGATCCTCTGTCTAACATCTTCAACTATGATGGCGGCAAGAATAGATGATGGCCGCCTAGTCTACTCGAATCGTCTTAAGTTCCGTTCTCTCCAAATATGGTATACGCAAGCAGCCAGGAGTGTCCGGTAAGCCGCGTTGACGATGTGTTTCTCTCTCCATTTTCACGCAGCCTAGTCAACGTCCCGTGGCCATTCTCGATTAGGCCAGGCGAAGCTCACAACCCTTTTAATAGCTGTGAGACACTTTCAGGCATAACGACATTGAAATAATAGGTGGTTATGGGTCTCTGCCCCCTCCTCACATAGAACACAGTCACCGAGGTGTGATAACCACGATCGATCAGTCATAGATAGCTTTTCCAAGATAGCAAGCCAAAGGATGAAAGTATGCCGAGGAATCTTCAGGGAGCCTAAAAGTAGAGAAGCCCAGCCTACCTTGAATGGCTCCAATATCGATAAAGTGCTTGGGCTATAGGTCGGCCCGTCTCAAAGTGCTAGATGATGCGATCATTCCCTCCATGGATTTGAGGCAATGCCTATGTAATCTCCAAGCACTCGATTTCAATGATGAGGGGCCAATGCCATTGCCCCTCCCTAATAACACTGTTGAGCTTCGTCCGTACCGACAGCTCAAGAAGACCTGGCCCTTGTGGTAATCTATCAATAAGAGGGCCAAGGTGGTGCCATCGATCCTGCCAGAGATAAAATCTATTCCCATCACCAATCTGGTAATCAACAATCGGCCTCAGGATCGTACGTAGTCGTAAGAGTTTTTTCCACCCCCACGGTCAGAAACTATCCAAACTAATGTTTCTCATAATCGCCCGTGGTACAACTATTCCACTCAGATGGACGTCCTATCACAACGAATGTTGTCACATAGTTTCTTACTCATTAAAGCCCGATTCAAATTGGCGACGTCCCGTAAGCCTTGACCTCACTCCGATAATGGCTTACAAACGTCCTCCCATGCCACTTTTACATAGCCACTGTTCCTTGTGCCTTTCTATAGGAATGCTCGTAGGCGTTTCTCAATCTCCCTTATAACTCCTTTAGGCAATAGAAAAGCAGAACACCAATAGATACTGAAAGCCATGAGTGCCGATTTAATAATTTGGACTCGTCCCGTATACGATAATCCCATACCCTCCCAACCAGCAATGCGTTGGTCTATCTTCATCAATAAAGGCTGACAGTCATTAATGGATAATCTAGATGAAAGGAGGGGAAGTCCCAAGCACCTCAAGGGAAGATGCCCCTCCTGAAAGCCAAGCATAACAAGCATCTGGTCTCGCATCCCTTGTGCTGACTTGGAGAGAATAAGGTGGCTCTTATAAACATTAAGGGTGAGTCTCGAGAGGGTAGCAAACCGGTCCAGCCCCTATTTGAAGATCCCAATAGAGTCCATGTCAGCTCTGCAGAACAATAGCAAATCATCTGCAAATCCAAGTTGAAACACCCGAGCAGCCTCACATTTCCAGTGGAAAGAGAACAACAGGTCCTGCTCGCATCTGTAGGAACAACAAGTGCATAACCTCCATGACAAGAACAAAGAGATAAGGCGATAGGAGATCACCCTGCCGTAGTCCTCTTGCACCCTCAAAGAAACCATGTGGTTTCTCATTTAGCCCAACCGAGAACGAGGGGGATGTGGCACACTCCTCAATCCACCTTATGAAAGTAACCGGGAATCCAAACAATTGTAGCATTGCTAGGAGAAAATCCCACTCTACTATATCATACGCCTTCCTAATATCCACTTTCAGTGCACATCTAGGTGGTAGGCGTGCCTGTTTATAACCAGTAAACAGTTCTTGTGCTAGCAAGATATTGTCCCCTATGCTCCGACCAGGAACAAAGGAAGCCTGACAAGGACTAATCAACTTATCCAATACCACACTCAACTTTTAGACAATAAGTTTAGCAATAATCTTATAGAATATGTTGCAGCATGATATGGGATGAAAATCAGTGACTAACATAGGGGAGTATACCTTGGGTATAAGCACCAAAGTGTCGTATTGATTTGCTTTAGCAGCTTCCCCATAGCAAAGAACTCTAGTATGGCCTTCGTGACTTCCTTACCGACGATCGGCCATGCAACTTTATAAAAACCTGATGAGAACCCATCAGGCCCCGGCACTTTGTCCTCATCTATATCAAACACTGCCTGTTTCACGTCAGCTGCAGTGATAGGTGAGAGGAGATTGAGAGTGTCCTTCTCTGTCAATACATGTCTCGCCCATGGCCTCAGATATCGAATATCGATCACATGGTTCCTGGCTCTCCACCCAACAGATTCTGATAGAAGGAGACAAACTCATGAATAACCATTCCCAGGTCTGTATGGGTGGTCCCTTGTTCATCATTAATTTGCAGGATCCTCCTTGCAGTACGCCTCTGAGCAATCTTACGAAAAAACACGCGGGAGCATTGATCTTCCCCCTTCATCCATTGCATTTTGGCTTGTTGTTGTAGTATGATCTGTTCAAGTTTAGCCGTTTTAACATATACAAGCCGACAACAATGCTCCAATAGTAAGAAAAGCTCATTCTGTCTATCATAACTCACGATGATCTGGGCTGACTCGAGAAACCCCTTCGCCAACTGGACATTTAGCGATAAGTCCCCCTTATTCCTCCTCTGCTGAAGAAAAACAGGTTTCAGTGCTTTGAGTTGCCTTGTCACCGTATACATTGGCACTCCCACTTTGCCACACATTCTACACGCTAGGGATAAAATCTAGTGAGAGAGTAAGGTAGTTATTAAACGAAATATACCTCCAAGTTGTTGCTGCCTATCCCCAAATAACACGAGCGGTGAATGATCAGACGTGCGTGGGGTCAGGCAAGAATAGTACAATATTGGAAACCGTGCAAGCCATGCATCATTAATAAGCATCCGATCCAACCTCTTCCAAAGGTTACGTAATCTCGTACTACAGTTTTGCCACGTGTACCATTCTCCCTGCGTGGGCAGTATGTAGCAAATCGGTATCCTGAATACATGCATTAAATTCCTCCATAGCCATCCTTATATCCCCGGATGCACCACATACCTTACTGAGATCCCGGATAGCATTAAAATCCCCCCCCCCCCCCCCCCCCCCCCGGGCGCGGCGCACACCCGCGCTAGGCATGGAGTGTTCACAGACTGGCTAGTAAGCGTGACTAAGGAATTTCATGGTTGGCGGCGGTCGACCACCTCAGTTGCACCATAAATAACAGTAATAACTACTGACTCCTGCACAGCTTTAACAGTAACATTGTGTATATATTGTGCACCCAAGTCAAGCACATGCACAACAAGGACATTATCATCCCATGCAATCCATATACGATTTTCAGCCGAAACATGATCAACAAACCACTTCCATTGAGGCATTAAAAATCCTTGGATTCAAGAAACATTATTAATGGGAACTCATGTTTCTAAAATACCCAAAAAATATAACTTGAACTCAGTGACGAGATCTTTTAACGCGAGCTGATGGTCCCTCTTGTTCAGCCCACGAACATCCCAACACCGCCGCATTCAACATAGGTCACCACTAGTGGGGCTGCTTGAATTAGGACCCCGGGTAGCCTCATCTGTATCATCAAGAAGCTGTAAGGCATCAAATGTGTTATAAATAACTATGGTATCTTCATGACTTGGACCTCCACGTTCAATGGTGGTCTCATGAACAACAGCCTGCTCCATACCATCATCCATTGTCGCACGAACAACTGTCTGCTGCATATCCTCATCCACTCTGGTGGGTTTAGGCGGTGCCCTCGGAGGACCCACCTTAGGAACATATACGGAAATTGGGGGCTAGTTTTGTTTGTTTATTGAGCACACAATCTTTAGCGGAATGACCCAGGCTTATAGAACCGGTGCATTTTGGGGGAAGCCACTCATATTCCACATCGACTTTACAGGGCATTTCCCCTCCATCCTCGTCAGGTGTCATGATAACAATATGCCTCGGCAACTTCGAGCTAACATCAAGCATGACGCATACACGAGCAAAATCCAGTCTCGTGCATGCTCTCGTAATAACATCCGGGTACAGTGGTTTGCCAACCCCACTAGCTACAGTACTTAATCCCTCTGTTGTCCATAATTCGACAGGAGATGCCTCAGCTTGATCTAAATCAGACATTGTGTTTGTTTCAACTTCCTCATTGCCATTCCAGGTGCCCATTCGAATTTACACAAATATTCATAGAATTACACGAATTACAAAAATTACACAAAATTATAAAAAAAAATTAAAAAAAGTAGAAAAATAATTTGATAAATTTCAACAAACACTTTTATTAACAAACAAAAAAATAGAATAAATTTTTAATAAATAGAAAAAGTACATAAAATTTCAAAAAAATTCAGAAAATTGCAGCAAATTACAAAAAAAAAAAAAACTCAGATAATTATATAAAAATAATTTTTTCACAATAATTATGTTGTCATTATAAGTAATATATATTTATACATATTTGTTAAAATGTGTATTAAGTCCAAATAAATTTGCTAAAATGCGCACTTAATATTTGAGAAGAAAAGTTTATATTTAAAAAAAAATAATATTTTCAAAAAAATATTTTCAGAAAATTTTGTAATACAAAATGCATATTTAAATACAAAAAAAAAATCAGAAACTTAAAAAAATATTTAGAAAATTCTTAAAAAAATTTCAGAAAATTTATAAAAAAGTTGCATATTCTAAGAATCTGAAAAATTTAAAAGATTTAATTACAGAAAAATATGAAAAATCACAGAAATGGCATACATAGGTACATTCTAAATTTTTAATTATAGAATAATCTAAAAAATTAGTAAAAATCTAAATATTTTGATAGAAATGACATACAATAATTCACCCAAAAATTATACATTTCACATACAATAATTCACCCGAAAAATGACATAACATTAGTAAACATTCATTCACATATTACACATTTTATATACAATAATTCGCCCAAAAGATTGCACATTTTACATATAAAAATCACACATATTATACATAAAAATTTCGTCCAAAAAATTACACATATTACATACATAAATAAAATTACTAACCTTATTTTAGGTGAAATAAGAAAAAAATAACAAATATATGTTAACATATATTTTCATATCTATTATCATAAATATTTTCCAAAATATAACAAAAAATAGCAAGAAAACTAACATTTAAAAATGACGGGGCTAACGACGGTGGAGACTGGCAGATGAAGGCGACCGGCAAGGGGAGAGAGAGAGAGGGGGGGTGGGGGGAGGTGCAGGCGCGCTGCTTGTGGAGAAAGAAGGAGAAAAGAGGGAAAATGAGAAAAAATCTGCTAAGTAACGCTTATATACTAAAATTTTGGATGGTCTTGGAACGTTCAGGTATTAAAAATTCGTTCCAAATACCATTCCTAAGTAACTAATACGACATCGTTTTATATAGTGTGGACTGGTCACATTTTGAACTCATTTTAGAACGGTCATATATTAAAATAACAGTTCGTAAAACCATTCCTAAAGGTACAAACGGTGTCGTTTTGTCCGAAAACGACGTTGTTTATAGAGGGCATTTAAATGACCGTTCTCTATATTTAATAAACCGTTTCAATTTAAGTGCCAAATAAATTTTTATTTTCAACTAAAAAAATTAATAAGGACAAAATGCATAAAACCCCCCTGTGTTTTAAATAGTCTGCAAAAACAACCCTCTTGTTATGAGAATAGGCTAAAAGCCCCCTTGTATTTTGTAAAACTCAGCTCAATCGCCCCCTCTCCGTTAAATTCAACTAACAGTGTTAATTTTTTAGAAAATAACCGTTATACCCTTACTTAATATATATTATTTCTTATTTTAATGACCGTTGAATCTTCTTTGATCAAATACTGATTGTTAGATCTATTCAATTAATCTTAACCGTTATATTTTAAAAAAATAATTTAAAATTAAAAAATATATTATTATTATTATTATTATTATTATATATATAAACTAACTAACCCCACCCCACCCCACCCCTTCCCCCGCTGCCACCGGCCGGCCGAACGCAGACCCGTCTTCCGTCCCCACTACCACCTTTCCATTGGTTCGCCCAATATTTCACCGCCACCTTCTTTCTAAAATTCCGGCGCCGTCATGGCGAGTCGCTGGGCGCCACATATATCATTCGAATCCTCTTGATTAGGCGAATATTTTTCCTCCAACAATTTTGGATTTCATCAACCATATGATGGGCTACCACCACGACCACCGAAGCTTTTCGCCGTCACCGGAACGACCCACGATCGCGGACCACCACCAATCGCGTCGTCTCCTCCTTGCGGCTCGAATTAGCCCCCTCCCACCGATTTTCGTCAACTCTATACATGCATTTCAATGTTTCGATCGTTGAGCATCGCGAATGCTTCGTCGTCTGACTTCTTCTTCTTCTTCTTTTTTTTCTTTTTTTAAATTTTTTAATTAATTTTAATTATATTAATTAAAAGATATTTTACTTAATTAAGAATATTTTAAATAATTACAATAATTAAATATTTTAACTAATTAAGAATAATTATAATGATAATTATTGTAATTAAATATATATTTTAATTAATTAAAATAATTTTGGATTTAACAATTAACAAATATAAAATTCTTTGAATTTAAACTTAAATTTAATATGACAAAATTTAATACTTATTGTTTTTTAGGGTGAGAAATGACAAAAGAAAGACACAAAACAAGCCAAAAAAAGTCATTTGTATGCTATATAAACCCATATAGGGGTATTTTAGTCAAAAGTGTCATTAAATATGAACCTAAACCACATAAAATAACTACCAAACGCAGCAGACGCGCGTCTCCTCCACCTTCCGTTAGTTTCTAACAGAACGGCGGTTTTTTGCTGACTAAAACAAAATAGGAGGGGGGTTTTAGCCTATTCTGAAAATAGGGGGTGTTTTTTGCATACTTTCTAAAACACAGGGGGGTTTTATGCATTTTGACCGAATTAATAATGAATAAAAAATCATTTCGGACATATTAATGATGAAAGAAAAGTAGACCATAAATTAATGAAGATCATTGAAAACATATAATTTTTTCATGAAAATGATACATGTTCATAAGGCCAAGTTTATTTGTATATCCAAAATTGTTAGTCTTACATAGATGTAACTAGAATCTTAAACTGTTATACTATATTACTTAATCAGACTCTTAAAATTTTGATCAGACTGTTAGATATGATTAAATAGACAAAAGACTAAATTCGATGAAATCTTGGACATTTTTGGTACATGGATATCGAGATATCATATCTGATTCATAATAAGCGAGATTCAAAATGGCACAACCTTTAACCAGACCATGTGATTTTAAAGCATACTGTTACATATATTCAAATAGACAGAATCTTATACGTGTTTAAGTTCGGAATTAATTCGACAAGTGGATATTGAGATACATTTTGTATTCATATTTTTTAAACGATTATCAGCAACCTTTGAAACGGTTAATGATAATCTATAATTAGGAACAGTAATTGAATATAGTTAGGAACGATTTTCTAAAAATGTAATTAGGAATAGTTATTTTAATATATAACCATTCCAAGTTTTATTTTTTTCACTTTTTTTTGCTAGGGCGCCCAATGAAATCATTTTGGAACGATCAAATTGAAAAAAGCATTCCAACGTTTGAACTTTCCTCCCTTTTTTGCAAGAGCCACCAAATGAAATTATATTAGAACATACTTTGGAACGATCAAATTGAAAAAATCGTTCCAACGTTTGAGTTTTCCTACCATTTTTGGGGGGAATGGAACGGGCATTTGAACGGTAAAATTGAAAACAAACCATTCCAAATTAAAATTCCACCAATATACCATACAGATTGAAACTGTTTGTGGTGGAACGATAATTTAAAAAAAAAAATCATTCCTAATGGAAAAAAAATACAATATTTTATAAGTGAGGTTAAATGAAATGAAAGTAACATATATATAGAAAAATTTGGAACGGGCATTAGAATGGTGTTTGGAACTCCAAAAATAAGCCTTATAATATAGCCATTGCAACACATTTAGGAACAGGTCCTAGAACAAGTGTAGGAATGACAAAGTTGTAATGCTGCAAGGCCGTGCCAAATTATAATTCACTTTGAAACTGTTCTTGAAACACATATAATTTCCCACAAATACTATATTTAGAAACGGATATTGTAATACAAAATTTTCTAAGTACTTAAACCGTCTCAAATTGTACCTCATCTTGGAATGGTTTTTTCAACTATCTATTTTTTAACGGACATTGGACCTTATTTTGGAAAGATAACTATGTGCAATTGGTGGGTTGTTCCAACATTTGCGAAACCGTTTCAAAATGTATTACAATATACTACTGTTTCAATATTGGCACAACCATAGGAAAACAACTTGTAACACTAAATCTGTAAACGGTTCTAGTAATGATTTGGCCATTCCAAAGTTTTAAATGATGGAATTTAATAGGATCCTGATATCAATGAATTGATTCTGTTCCTCAAGAGTTCCAATTGGAACGATTTTCGGAACGATCGTGTTATCCGTCCCAAATCCCATACTTTTTTTTTGTAGTGACATAAATTTTGAATCTGCAAAAAGTAATTTTAAGACTAAAAAATATGGATAAATTAATTTTGAATTTAAATTTAAAAAAGTTACAATCTCTGAAGAGGATTTAGAAATGATGATTGTTTCCCTAATTATTCTTGTCTTCAAATTTCAATCTAGAGGTTGAAATCTTTTTTGGATGCAAAATCTTCTTCCAATTTATGGAAAAAATAATTGGTGATTTTGAAATTTGGTATCAAGGAAGCCAAAGAAGATGTGAAATTTTTGGGATTGCAATATTTCCTCGCAACTCAAAGCTTTGAATTTGATTTATTATGTGCTTGTCTTTACTATATGAATAGTATTACATCCTAGAGGCCGATTCTAATAGACAGGACGTAAGATTTAGTGACTTGGACCTCACTTTTTGGAGGCTAGAATATTATGTATTTTATATATGGATTATATTCTTAATAGGCCACCTTTAAACATGTGTTGATACTTATAACTGCAAAAATATATCGCCTCACATGCATTAACGTGTGAAGACATATGAGGGTAATTTGGTCATAAATTTTTTTGACCTACAATAAATCAATAATAAGTCAATCGTTTGTAAATATAAAATTTTATCTGAATTTTTTATTAATATCAACAAATTCGGTAAACTTTGACTAACAGAGAGATTTATTTATTAGACAGAAGCAAACTCAAAAATGCTAAATGTGATTTTTCAAATCACAAGGGATCTACATTGTAATTGCTGTAAACCTCAGGAGAGGGTACTTCATGTTAATCAAGTGTTATGGTGAAACATCCTTGATAGGTTATTCAAGGAAAAATGGAGTCTGTATAATCCATGTTGGTACTACCAACCATATTTGTTGGAGGAACTCTACTGGTAACTTCACAATATCTGATGGTTTACAACTTTTCCAACCTCAATTTGCTCATGTGGGATGGGATGCTCTTCTACAAGGCCCTTTTCACACTCCTAGACATTGTTTTCATATTATGGATTGCTATTCGTAAAAAACTTTCCACTTTGGACATACCATTGTGCAAACAAGAGAACAATAGGTGCGTTTTATGTGACAAATAGCTTGAAGAAAATCACACCCACCTCTTTTCCAATGTACTTATACGAGGAGATGCTTGACAAATCCTTGTCGAAGAGTTGGATTCTCATGGCCGTTGGCAGAAGGGGATAGAATGGGGAACTAAAAAGTGGAGGAACTCTCACTAGTTAAATGTTGCATCATGTTCACTCTTAGCTGCTTTGGTTCACTTCATATGGAATGAACGAAACAATATACGCTATAAAGGGACTTCATATAGTGCTGAAGAGTTGTCAATATTAATTATAGAGCATGTTAGGATGCGTGTCATTGGTTCTGGGATAAAGTCAAGCCTCCAAGCATCTGTGTTGTATTATAATTGGCTAATTGCTTGGTTAAATTAACTTATGGAGCTCGCATAAGAGATAGACATCAACATTGTATATACAATCTTATAAGCTAGCTCTTTAAGAAAAAATTAATTTTTCTAACTTTTTTTATAATATTTTATAAGCTATATAAAATTAATATGTTGAAAGACAAAAATATCTTCATTCATACATCCACATACTCTCTCTCATACACACCCTCTCTCTGTCTCTCTCTCTCTCTCTCACACACACACATTCTAGGAATTAAAGAAATATGTTTGTTGTTTAATTTTTTTAATATTCGAAAAAGAGAAAATACTTCAGAATTTAATAATAAATTATTATAGTTAAATAAAAATAAGATTGGCATTGATATTATATTTACTAAAAAATATAAATTCACGATATTAAAAATTATTCGACTAAAATAATCATTGCATTGACAAAGAAAATATCAATTATATATCCGTATTTATATTCAACTAGCACGGATCTACATATATATTATTTTTACCCAAAAGTTTAGGCGATAATTTATCACTTTTTTGTTATTGTAAAAAGATTATTTATTAAATTTTTATTTATAATTAAACTAATGTGTACTATATATAAAATCATTTTTAATTTTTTAAAAATAAAATATATCAAGAAATAACAACTTATTTGATTCTAATGGTATGATGTCCCTTTTAGTCATTTTACTTAAAAAAAATTCTTATTATGCCAAACACCCCAATATCTTATAAGATGTGAAAACATCTAATAAGTTTTAACATCTTATTTTATCCAATCAGTTTACGAACTTATTTTCAAATTATGATCCAACATCTTATAAGCTTCTAAAACATCTGATAAGATGTAAGAGCTTACAAGATGTTTTAAAAAAGTTTAACCAAACACCCTCAAACTCTTCTATGTTTATGTGGCTTTTAGGAGGGAGAAACTTACTTGTATAATATTACTAGATACTGTTGCATGCAGAATCTGTGCATATAATTTTTAGTAGTACTTTTATTTTATTGAAACTTATAATTTGTTTCTTTATATTAAAATTTGTCATTTCGTAACAAGCTTATATACAAAAAGTGTTTGCTTACTTTTGTAATGCATTGATTGTCAATATATATTTTATTCAAATAAAATTAAAAATTAATCTCTTTGTACAATATATGTTATATTGATAATAATGATTATATATACATGCAAAATAAATGCTAATATGTTATTTTAATTTCAATTAACAATAAATATTAATAAATTTAAAATGAGTTCGGAAGTTTAAGGGCATTTCTGGTATTAATATTTTGGTGTAATGGTATCAAAACTACTACTTTCTGTTTAGAAGCCCTCTTCTCTTATTAATAGTACTAGCCGTTATGACATGTCGTCCCTCGTTATGGCATGTCGTCTCTGCATGCATACAATAAATAATTATTTATATTTTAAAATATATTATAAGTATGAATAAAGATATATAAACCAACACATCATGTTTTCTATAAATAAATAAAATAAAACTAATTTATTTTGTTAATGAATTGAAATTGTAACAATAAAATTTCCATGCTTTATGAATAAACTGTTCTTTAAATTGTTTAAATGTATTTCGGTGGATTTTCAGACAGTTTTATTTGGTGAGAAATTTTAACGAATATTTTAATGGCTATACGGTTCCAAACACCGTTGCAAAAACAGTCGGAATAACTTTTGATGGCTATATTTCTTTTTTTTTTTTAGAAGAAACCAAAAGGTATTATTGCCAACACAACCGAAGGCAAAACCAAATTCTACAAAGAAAATTAGCTAATGAAATAACAAGAAATTATGACTATCCTGGCCTCTTAACATGAATCATGGCCTAACGGTTGCAACAGAGGAAAAACATGGGAGACCAGGTCCCACTATATTTCAAAAGCTCTGTTGTCCCTAATTTCATTGAAAATTTCATCACAAAAAACTGTATAAATTTGAATAATTCTCTCATTTGTGTTTCCACTCTTACATCCTACCTATCAAAGCTCCCAATATTGTATATATATCATCCTCCAATTCTTTTGTATCGGTGTTATAGATATATATATATACACACACATATATATATATATTATAAATATCAAATTCACGCAATCTAGAATTAATTGCGAACAATCATTCTGTTATGAAAATTTAAGGTGGAGGAGGTACACCATTGTCTTGGTAAAAATGAAACAATTGAAATTATGATATTATTCTTATTTTTAATATATTATAATTCTTGAGGTGTTAATAATTAATATATGTGTATATGTAATAGGGCATAAATATTAAGACAATTAAGGAGGTGATGCATGAGAAGAACCTGCCGAGGAATATAGAAGTTAGGCAGGAGTTTGAGGATGGTGTTCGAAATTTTCTAAATTGGGCTAAGGATTAACATGCATACATGAATCACGAGACAATAAGGTGTTCGTGTTATAAGTGCAAAAATCCGTAAGTTCAAAATGACGGATGATATTCTATTTGACTTATGTTGAAGGGTTTTGTGGAGGGATATTACACTTCGACTGCCTATGGCAAGGCAGCAGCGATGGAGTACTATGACGATTCGCCCACACCGATTCGTGCACCAAGTCATGTTCCACCTGACATGGCGATGCACTTGGGTGATTATGAACAGATGAATGAGATCGGGGGATAGTTTATGATGTTGCTGGCCGACAGTTCTTTTTGGTGCATCCCGAGCCCAAACTCGAGGGTGCTAACTGCTTTCCAATGAATGGTGGTGCGGCCATACCTAGTTCATACGACTATGATGTGTCCGACTTATCGAATCGATTTTTTATGTAGTACAACAGTCAATCAACTGTTGTACAATGGTTGTGATCAATCCCAATTGTTGACAGTTGCCAAAGTAGTGAACATCAAGGTTGAGTACACATGCCCCATAAATTCTACAATGAGGTGTCTCGGTGGGCTGGTGACCTATTATCTTGTCACACCCTTCCCCCCGATTACTATAACATGAGAAAAATGATAAGAGATTTAGGTTTACTTGTCGAGAGGATTATGCATTTTATACTGGAAGGATGATAATGAGCTTGACTACTGCAAGTTTTGTGATAACTTGAACTGCAAACCAACTAGGGCTCAAAACTCCCAGCGTAAAAAGTCTGCATATCCCATCCTTAGGTTGTCATTGACTCTAAGTTTGCAAAGATTATATACTTCACCCGCTACGATAGAGCACATGACGTGGCATATCTTTCATCAGATGGAGAAGAGCTGTATGGTCGCGTGTATTCATATTGGCTAGTTATCCTAATACTGTACAGTCTCCCACTCAGAATGTGTATGAAGTCCAAGTACATGTTCCTGACATTGGTGATCCCCGGTCTGCCCAATCCAAAATGTTTGATCTATGTGTCCATGCAACCATTAATCAAGAAATTGCTGCAATTATGGCATGTAGGTGTATGGATGCACGACCAAGCCACGAACTAAGCGTTCATGGGCATTCCATCTGCAGCACGAAAGGAAGACGCGCTACTAGATCATTCCCCAAAAAGTCGACCGAAAAGGACACAAGGCTGAGATTGATCAAAGAGGAGATCCGTGGTTGGGTGGAACAATATAGTACTGTTGTTGAAAAACCGTTAAAAACAGATATCAAGTTACAATAAAGTGCACGAGTGAGCGAAAAAAAATATCTTTTGGGGTCTTCCATATTGGGTCACGCACTTGATACGGCACAACTTTGATATCATGTATATTGAGAAGTATGTGTATGAAAATATCATCAACACTGATTACCAAATGTGTATAGGCTACTAGCAAGTGCACTACCTATTAAGTAGTATAATAAGTATCAATCCTACGAGGATATAACGAAATAATTACCAAAATAATGACTAATCTCTAATTATCCGGACAACCAAAGATCAAGCAATAAACTACTACTACTGAGAGAAATTACTGAAAAGAGTATGGAAAACAAACATGTTGGAAAAGATTCAAGAATGGATGAGATGCTAAGGCTATATGTCCACCTAATTGATCCAATAAGTGTAACATTAATGTATTAATGTATTACCAAAAATAGATTCCTCCTTTCTAAGACTCGTGATAATAATACATTAGGATCTATGAAAAACCTATATGACCAGATGAATCATGTCAATATATGCTTACATATCATTCAATTCACTATGAATTACCTTAACTACTATGCAGAATCCCTTTCTATTTCATCACCATAATTAATTTAATCTAAGAGGTGATTAATATCTCAAATCATAATAACAAGCACAATAATTTATGGATCAAAATAGTATTCAAAACATTGTCTCAATTAGGCTTCCAAAAAGCGTTAGCAAAAAATAAAGTTGTTCATGTTAAGTAAATCTAAAATAAAGAAAAAAAATAAAAAAATTCATGTAGTAGAAAATCAGGCTAGATCGATTGTCACTCTGGTGGCGGATCGACTTCTCCACATGTTTCCTTGTTCTTCTTCCCTTTTGGAACGTGTATTTTCGCATAAATTTAGTCAACCCTTGCTTCCTTTCGGCTTTTCCCTTTCATAATAGTCTCTAACCATGGTAATAAAGGGAAAGACTTCTTATATAATCAAACTCTTTTTTCCTTTTTCAATTCTTTTCCTACCATAATTAGAATTAATTCCAAAGTAATTTAGTGGTTCCACAATAATTTTATAGCAGCAAATAAGTTGGGACCTTCTAATTTTTGCCACACAACATACTTGGTAACCCGTGGTCACGGGTTAGACTTAATGTGCTTCTGTAAGTAGGATATCTGATAGCTTGTAGGTATGGGTTATCTTGGATTTGCTTATGCGGGGCCAATCTCTAATAACTCATTGGGATTGGTTATTTAGAATGTTGTCCACTAAATTTCTTCAATTTTTCTCACTCGAGTTTATTTCTTGCATGATTCTTCTTCTTTTACGAAAGCACCTACAATGTCACAAATATCACAAAAAACAAGCATCATATCTCAGAAAAGATGGAAATTAAGACAAAATAACCATATAATTTTCCCTAATCAAATCTCCCCCACATTTAAACCATGCTTATCCTTAAGCACATAACAAATCAATTCTATCAACCCCCTCCCTCCCCCCTTATTTTATTCTACCCCACTTTAACTCAAGTCAAATTGCTGTGCAATTTCAAATCTTTCTGAAAAGAATTTGATTACTATTTCTTCAATATTTAGTTCTACTCATTTCTTTAATGCTTCCGTTGCAAATTTACAAGACGTGTTCCTAAACTGCACAAACCGCTCTAAATACCATTGTTACAACCATTTCAAACAGGTGTTCCTAATTAGTGGCTGACTGTTCCAAATACCATTGCTATTTCAGTTTCACATACGTGTTTCAAACTAAGAAAGAATATTCCTAATACCATTACTAAAACAATTCTACATACGTATAACTAATTAAGACTAACTGTTCCTAGACCCGTTGCAGAATACAGTTCCAAAAACTTTCTTATTCTATCACCAATACAAATAAAAACAGTTTCAAAATAAAGACCATTCCAAAAGTTCCCTAACAAAAATGATGTAGCCGTTCCAAAATCCGTAAAACCCGTTCCAATTCAAAAAATAAAAAAATTTAGATAAATTCAATATTAGGAACAATTTTTAGTGTGTTACATTTGTCGTCCCAAATAGGAACGGTTTTGCCTGAACCATTCCTAAATTTTTCTTATGCCATTTGTAAGGACGAATTTTCAATCATTCAAAAATTCGCTCCAAATAAGTTCGGTATCGCGGAAACCGTTCTGAAGACAAAAAAGAAATCGTTCCAAGACCCACCCCAAATCCCGCCTTTGTTTTAGTGAAAGGACTTTTTTAAAGCTTTGGCAACTTTTATGTTTTATTTTGTATTTTTTCTTTGGTATAATTTGTTATCTTATTTTTTTTATTGTTTGGATCAATATCGGATGCAATTACTCAAATTATTAAAAATATAATGTACTATTTGACTATTTCAATAGAATTTTTGCCAATATTTAAGCTGAGAATTAATATCAGACAGGATTAATATTTGTGAGAATTACTTCAAGAAGTTTATTTAGTCAAGAATTCATATAATAAAGTCAGGAATACATATTATTTTTGCATTATATTATGCTCACAAAAGACTATGTGCTATGGATCATTTTGTTTACAATTAGAAGATTTTGTGTTTGCATTGATTATATCTAAAATTCTTATACGCGGGGGTCCGCGTGCGGCTGCTATTAAAACTAATTTAAAAAATTTATCAGTGTAATTTAACATTTGATCGATATTTTTTTTAAATTTATCCACGCATCGCATGTGTGTAGACTGCTAGTACTTATAAGTATGAACTTTAAATTATATTAACATATGAAAACAATATACTTAGGCCCGTGTTTACTTGATGGGACAGGATATACTTACCTGGGATTGATTTGGGACAACAAATTGGATTGTCCCAAATGGGACAGACCACACATACGTTTACTAGGGCATACACAATCCACAATATATCTGCCTAAACGTGTTTACATCCCGGATTAAGTGGAATCATTTAACTGTTAAATTACTTTCTTGTACCCTTGAATTTGGAATATTATTCTCGTCTTGAATTTACACTTGTATGAATCAAACTGGAATTTCTCAGAAGGTAACAACTGCTCTAGACTTGATCTGCATTCACGAATCACTGCAGAATTATCATCTACATTATACAGGGGACTGTGTAAAAGAAAGTTTTGTATAATCCAGACCTGAATTCCATAAATGATCATGACACTTTTGAGCTGATGCAAAGTATGCCGTCTCCTAGTAGCCTCTATCTAGTACCTTATATATGAATGCATTTGGCAGTATCCCCATCTTCACCATATCTACTTTCAGCATGATCACAGGGAGCACATGCTTAGCTCCAAAGTGCGCTTGGATAATGGCAGCATAGTCAGACACTTCTTGTTGTAACCCACTGCTTCGCATGTCCGAGAAAAACTTACTGGCCTTAAAAGTCTGACCATTTTCACAAATAATTGATTAGGATTGAATATGTAATATTATTGGGGGAGCGGTAAACCATATGATTACTATCCACCTGACCTGTTTCAGCAGAAAATTCAACTATAGTTTGTTCCAAGAAAAAATTGAATGCATTATTTATCCGTCCGTCTTTGCACAGCCCATCAATCACAGAACTAATCGTGAAAATATTCGGAGCTATACCAGCATCCATCATTTCTTTGTGCAATTGAAGAGCTGCATCAGTGTAACCATTTTTGAAGTGGTCATCAATCAAAGCATTATAAGCGACTACATCAGGCTTGTAACCTTTAATTGTCATTTCATTATAAAGTCCCATAGCAGCCGCCAACTGCCCTGCTTTACAATAGCCATTTATCAGTGTACAAAATGTAACGATATCAGGTTGCAAGCCCTTCTCTGTCATTTGAGAAGAAATTTCCACAGCCTTTTACATGCTTCCTTTCTGACAATACCCATCAATCAGCGTATTGAATAGGACAGAGTTCAGCATCAATCCTTCCTTGTTCATCTTGCAAAATGAATTCTCTGTGGCCTCAGCTCTACCAATTCTACAATAGCCCTTCATAAGTATTCCATACATGACAACATCTGGCAAAATACCAAATATCTCCATCTCCGATGCATGTCCATAGCAGCAGATAGATCACCGGCCTCACAGAAGCCATCCATTAAGCAATTATATATATAGACGTTAGAAATTACATTCAACTTCACCATATGCAAAAAATAGCTCCTAAAAGCTACAAGCTCACCTTTCTTGTAAAGCAAATATATTAGGATGCTATAGGGAATAACATTTGGCAGCACTCCTTGATCCAACATTTCATAATAAACCCTGCGCGCTTTTTCAACACTCGCCTTCTTACCATAACCATCTATTAGAGCATTGTAAGTGTAGAGGTTAGGCACCACTCCATACTCTCGCATCCTTGTGAAATTTTTTTTTGCTTCCAGCAAATTATTCTCTATGCATAGTCCATGTATAAGGGTCGTGTAAATCACAACCGTCGGTTTTAATCCCCTTCCAATTATCTCTTCAAGCAACAATCTAGCCTTCACAATATCCCCTCGATCACAAGAAGCATCTATTAGTATTTCATAAGTCACCGAGCTAGGCAATAAACCATTTAAAACCATGTCATTGTAAACCTCCCACATCAGTTCAACACGACTCGTCTTCAGAATCCCATTCAAAAGCGCATTGCATGCCTAGACTGCAGGCAATTTTCCCATTTTGCGGTATACCCAATACCCATCATCAGCGAGATCCCTTTCGCACAAAGCACCAATCACACTCCAAATACGTTTGGACGATACCCTGATGTCTGAACATGCTTAAGCTCATTGAAAATCGAGGAACACACTTTTTTGGGCTTTCGGGTTCTCCTCAAAATCTCGATCAGGCCTTCTATCACACACCTGGCCTTCACATACAACTTTGCCTAACTTAAAATATGAACGATGGCTGAATGGAGTTTAAAAGTTGTCGCAAGGTTCACATTTTTCAAAGCTGAGTTGAAAATCCTCAACGCCTGTTGTGGGGTTAGGGAGTTGAGTATTGCAGCAGCTATATTTGAAAGATGTGGAGATGAAGGTGTTGAAGGAAATGATGGGGTTGCAGAAGAACATTAGAAAGCTAATGACTTCTTCCGGTTGCAAAAGAGTTTCACTCTTGGAGGAGAAAACTTCATCATTGCTCCGGCGATCCCCAGATTTCTTGCTTCCCATTAACTACAAGCTGCTTCGACTCTTCCTCCTTCCAAGAAGAGAACAACTCAGTGATTTGGCACAAGATTGGGGGTGAAGTAGCAGAAAAGTGGGGCGAAAGAAGAATGAAGGAGTCTTCCAAACTGAACGGGATAATTTAATCCCACCCTTGGAGGCCGGATTTTAATCCAGCAAATATTGCAGCATAGTACCGGGCCTTGGTAAAAGTACCTGGTCATGCAAAAATTTTGTAAACAAACCATTAGTATAGATAATGCCAGATATCCATGCTAATACTACCTAGTAAACACAACCTTATTTTTTATATGTCATTCAATTGTGTTGTAATAGAAATATATACTTCGTTATGATTACATAGCCTAAATTTATATTTTTTATTTTTTTAAAATAATTAAATAATTTTGGTAAATTATTAGGAACAACTTTTAGGATGGATTTTTGCTATTTCTGACGGCTTTTGTAATAATTGTCAAAACGATATCGTTGTGTTTAGTATCTATACTGTGGGAGTATTTGTAAAAAGTTTTACTTTTAAAAAATTGATTTTTATAAAAAAAAGTTAGAAGTTGTAACAAAATCAAAACTGGGCAGTGTTTGTAAAAAAAAGTCAAAAGCAAATAAAAAATTAAATTGGATAGTGTTTGGAGAAAAATCACTTTTAAAATAAACTTAATTGATGAAAGACTATTTATACCTACTATCATTTTACTTGTTGTTTGTCACTATTAATTATTTTTTTACGAAATATCATAAATTTAAAATATTAAACATGTGAAAGTATAAATTTAATTATTGTTAAAATTTAAATTATTTAAAAACTACAATGTCAACTTTAAATATAAAATTTTTAGAAATAAATTAAAAATGGTAAAATTAAATTAAGATTGTTATAATAAAGGTAAAGTAGTAAAAAATAAAGTTGAATTTTTTTACAAAAAAAACCAAAGCAGCTAAAAGCACCCCTCAAGATGGTTCTAACTTTTGGCCTAAAAACGCTTTCTTTCACCTCTTTAGAATAAAAAACTAGTATCCCAAATATTTTAAAAGTACTTTTTTGGAGTCAGAAGTTAAAAAGCACATTTTTAAAACGCGCGCAAACACTCTCTATATATAATAGAAGATAAGTGAATTAGTGTTTAATTAATTTGGTATGTCATTTTTAATATTAAATTTAATTTATTTATTCACTCCCCACCCACCCACTCTTCTAACTTTCCATTTTTCCATTATTTTTTTTATAATTACTTCAATTTCTCTATGCATCCTTTTTTAACATAATTTTTTTTATGATATTGATTTTAATATTATTTTGCCTATACTTTATTAAATAATGAATATTATTTGAAATAATATTATAAAATTTACACACACATAAAATATGTCACAAATCACTAGTTTACTTTATAAGCTTAGGCTCGACTTTTCCGACTGTTTTCTATTGTAAATGTTGTCGGAAAATTATCATACTTAAGCAAAAGTATTTTCCACAGGTTATTTATTAAAATATTATAAAAAAAATAAAATATATATTTATCCTAAATTGATGTAGACTTGTATTTGTAATGTGAGTCGTCAATTTAGGAATGATTGGTCTACTTTTTCTTTTTTTTCTTAATTATTAATATTTAAGTAATAGTACTAATCATTGAATTATTATTTTAAATTTGTGATTTATGGTTGTTAATTATTATCTAGTAATAATTAAAAAAATAGAAAAGGAATAAAAATATTACACTATAGTGGTAATTATAAATTTTAATAGCGCTCGTCAATTTTAATAGGTGTATCATTTCCGTTGTAAGTATAATTTATTTTAGAAATATAGTTGTTGATCGCAATTTGAAAAATAAACGAGCTAATAGAACTAATAGGTGAGGAAAAAAGAAGATCTCGACGTCAACATCAACGGTGTACTGAATATGTAAACTTGTGGAATTGATGAACTTTATTAAAATTTATAATTACCACTGTAATAATTTTTATCTTTTTTCCTACACAACATGTAAACCCATTTTTCACCGCACTGTCACTCGTACCTCTCTTAATCCTCATTTCTGCTCCCTCGTGAGCCTTAACTTTCCCCTACACGCCGGTGCTCCTCCACCATCCGACCCCCGCCGGAATTTCCCACCACGGTCCGCCACCACCACAACCGGCTGAGGTAACGCGGAGGAACAGTGTAGCCGCCACTATCATATCTCTCTCTCTCAAATTATCAGGTACGTTTTCAGTTTCTTATTTTTTTTTTTGTTTTCAGATTAATGAATTTCTTATATTAAATTTATGTTATGAATTTCTGAAAATTTGGGTGAATTGTGACTTTGTGAATAATTTCTGAATTTATGAAAATTGGGTTTATTTTTGTGAATTTCTAAAAAGACGGGTGAATTTGTGACTTTGCAAATGATTTCTGATTTTATGAAAAATTGGTTTGATTGTGAAATTTGTGAATTTGTCGATCCATAATTGCCATGGCGCACTGCGCGCATGTAACAACTATGGCTCTCAATTAGGTATGCACCCGGCGTCCGTTGCCCTTCATGATTTTACGACTAGCTTTGGTTAAGCGATAGCATTCTAGTTTTAAAGAGCCATTCTGGAAAGAACTTTCTTTCAAGCTAAGGTGCAAAAACAGACCTTGCAACATTGTAATGATGATTTCTTGATTGTTTTGAGTTATATATCAAAATTTACACTTTGTTTATCTATCATGTTTTATGCTTAAGCTTTCGGCCGTTCTCTCTCTGTGCAACTTCTTTGCTCTTGTGCTTGCTTATGTACGTTTTCTTCTATTATCCACACCTTGTTCAAAGTTTTTTCTTAAATACTTGTGGCAGATATATTCATTATTTTGCTCTACTGTTCTGATGCATGATGCGGTTGCTCGTTACTGCTCTGAGATGTACTCCATTATTGAGAATGAAATGGCAAAAATGCTATGTTTTTCTTCCCATTGCTGGCTGTTGGTTATATCTTGATGCCATGACCAAATTGTTAGTCTATGATGGTATCGATTGATGGTCATCCTGTGACAGAAATGCTATGATAATTCTAAAATTATAAAACTAGATTTAAGTTATCGGCCTAAAAAATCAGAGCCTATAAATATTGTTCGTAGGTCACCATATTTGCACTGCTTGGAAATATTGAGATGGCTTCTTTCTTAATTGTCCAAAGGACTATCTTGTTTCCAATTGACTGCCTGTTTCGTTGATTTAATAATTTTAAAAATTCAAAGAACCCACATGGCAACACATTATATTCTGTTATCTGAATCTATGGTGAGAAAAAAAATTTCTTTATGCACCTGAAAATAAACCTCTTCTCCAAAGTCCTGTTTTCTTGCCTGACTACTCAATCACCAATTGGATACCAAGCAACGAGCCTTGGTCTTCTTTATGCTCATTTACTTGAGCATACATGCTATCTTTTAGCATTCATTACAAGCAGGTTAATGAGGTGGTTTCTGTACTTTTCTCATAGTCCGAACTTTGTGTTTGTTTCTTAATGTGATTTTGTTGATTATGCCACATTCTATCATTACGGTTAAAATGTTGCATGCTTGGATCTGCAGCAGAGCCCTAAGTAACAGACTGGTTTTCCATCATGGGCATGGAAGAGAAAGATGTATCTAAAACAATGGATTGGAAAAGTATTGGAGAATCAGTAAGTAGTGAGTCTGGTGAAGGAGCAGCTGTAAAGAAACGGCTACCAAAAAAGATAAGGCAAATTCCAGATTATTATTTCCTTCCCAGAAGATCTTTACCATCTACTATTGTATTTTATGGAGCATGGATAGCTGCTGGAGTTGGAGCTGGCATGCTTACAGAAATTTGGATAAACAAAAAAGTCAAAGGTATTGTGTTTCGTCAATATTTTTCTCTTGATTTTGTATTTGATTCCATTACAACTGTTTAGAAATATACTATCCAGCATTTTCCAATGTTTTTCATGGCTTGAATCTAAGTCCATTGCTGTACGTATTTGATGTTTATATAATATAGATGCACAGTATAGGATCTCATATGATGCCGTCAATGTAACTTTAGATCTAACTGACTTGCTTTTGGAAAATGCTGATTCTTTTATTCCACCAGTAAAAGTTTGTCGTTAAAAGAAAACTAATTGCATGATCCTGGAGATTTATACTGACTCGTTTTTCATTTAATGTTCATGATATGCGTTTAAAATTATGTGAGTAATGTTTATTTCTACTGCTCTGACAGAGGATGGAGGTGTCATCTGGGAGTTTGACAAATGAAAAGCTTGATGTCTGGCACCATCCCCCCCTCCCCTCGGTTGTAGGGCATCACTTAGTTTGAATCTTTGAACAGAGGAACTGTCGAATTATGGTGCTTGTTTTGGTTTTGCTTGAAAATTGATGCACCTATTTGAAAAGGTGTTGGAACAGGCTGTGCAGAACTCCAATACTCTTCCTGGATCAAACGAACTAGTTCCTCAATAATCACACGAGATATGACTTATTTATCCTAGTTTCATACTTTTTTCTATTGTTTCCCTCCTCCTTCTTTTTCTCTTTGGTCTCTGGCTTATGTTGCTTTCGGACGCTAAAATATTTTGCCAACATATTTGTGTCTGAAACCTCCCAACAATTAAGAACTGACATTCTTAACAGCCTTGTAAGTTCCTTTGTGTAAACAAAACAATAATTGCAAACTTATGTTGTACTATAGACCTTTTTTTGGGCATTGTGTGGCTCAAGGTTCTATTTACTGAGCTATCTTTTGGAATACTTGGTTATCATCTTTCTGAATACAAAGCAGACATAGCATAAGACGAATTTTAGTTGTGTCCTAAGTTGATCTGAATGTTTGCAAGTTTGATTACTATTTAAATGCCTAAATTCTGAACATGCAAGTTTAGTGCATTTTGTCTCATGGGAGCCAAGCTATATAGTTTATTTCCCAGTCTCCCTCTGATTTCTTTTGGTAAATTTGTGTTGAGTAGTTGGATCAGTTGATCTTGGCTTGCCCTCAAAGAATCAGGAAAGTTAAGACAACTTTGTTGGTGTCTGTCTCTGTGAAAGGGAAAAAAAAGGGCAGATACTATCCATGTGATTCTTAAAGTTAGCTTCTTATGATTCAACACTGATCGTGTAGTAAAGTTGTTCTTCAGCATAGAAAAGAAAACAAGAAAAAGTATTAAGAAACAGATCATCTATCATTATGTGAGTATTAAGAGACAAGTTCAAGGTCAGCGTTCCACCGGATGTGTGGGTATTTATCTCGCTTCATGTGAGTATTTGTAGACATTATGCGCATTATTGTAATTTATTTCCTTTTACTTATTTGTTGAATTGATATAATTTGTTTATCCGTCTTTAATTATATTGATGTATCAGTTGTATCGATCTATTATTAAAAAAAATAAAGAATATAAAAGGCCTAAATAATAAAATAATATTAAAAAGAAAAACTTCGCACGAATGGTGCAAATTTAAGAAATTTATGGTATGTTTGGTTTTGTGTTTTGAGTTAATTTAAAATATTTTAAAATAAATGGTGTAGGTGTGATGTTGGGATTTGGGAGATAAAAATCACTGTTCATTTTCGAATCATACTTTTTTTATATATAAAAATATAGTATATCTAATGTTGTATTTTTGGGAGGCAAAACATACTGTTTATGTCAAATCATGCTTATTTTATATTATATATAAGTGTATATATATATTATATATAGAAAGTTGAAAAATAAAAAAACACACAGATATGGTATAAAAAATATAAAAACAAACATTGGTTGTGTTATATCTTGTATAAAAAAATGCCAGAACATGAAACCAACCTGAGCATTACAATCCTAATCCAAGTCCTCAGTCACTGTCTGTCTCGACTTCAAAATTCAATCTTTTTTTCCCAAAAGAATGGAAAAATATAGTGAAGTCGTTACATAGCAACGACTCCAAGTTTTTTCTTAAGAAAAAAAAAAAAAAAAACACTTTCTAAGCTGGTATATTAGTAGGCAATCTTAATAATAAATTTGATATTTAAACATTATTAGAATTCAATTTTATTTAATTAAAATAAAATGTAATGAATCTGAAAGAAAAATAAAATTTTTATTCTTGTTCAATTGTGTGTAATTGATAAAGATAATATTGTCTGATTTGTATTAAAAAGATAATATTACAAAACTAATAATGTCTTTCATTGCCACAAGTGTGTCGTTGGGGTTGGTTTTTCTTTTTTCTTCTCCCTACGACGACTTGCCCAAGTGAAGCAGATCCAGGTTGGTACCTATTTTCAACTTGTCTTCCAAAAGTAGTTTTCCTGAGCATATAAAAAAGAATTTTAATATTAATTGGAGAAGAATAAAAATTTGTGATAAAAAAAAAAAAAAGAAACGTGGAGTGGGATGACTAAAGAAAAATATATTATAATAATAAGTTTGTTAAAAGTATAGAAATTTGTAACAAAAGAAAATATGGAGAAGTTTGTTGAGAACTAATGGGTGAGAGAAAAAAAAATTGTGAAATAGTGAGATTATTAAAAATTTTAAAATTATTATTTTGACCAAATTTGTTTTTAAGAAAAGAAATGAGTTTAAGGGTAAATTTGAGTATTCACAAATTGGTACGACAAAAAATTCTTTTTTATAACAGTATAAAATTATATACAATTTTAATAAAAGTATTAAAAAAATTAACATTTAAACATTAAATTTATTGTTAATCATCTGGCTTAAAAATATATATATATATTGTTTTTTACGAAAAAAGGAGAAAAAGACTTGCACTATGTTTGGTTTCATTTTTAATTTATTTTGGTGTGTTTTGTGGAGATAGAGAGAGAAAAACAAAGATAAATAAGTATTTGTTAGAGATGGTGTGTATATTTGGATTAGTTTTTGGAGATAATATAAAATAAGTATGGTATGTTTGATGTTGTTTAGTAGGAGACGAAAACTAATGTTCATTGTGAAATCATGTATCATATATATATATATGTATGAGTATGTATATAATTTTTTTTAGCTGTATGGCCTATAATTAGTGTAAACTTATTTTGATAAAAAACAAATGAGGCACCCATTCAAAAACATCTCAAAACACCACCAAAACTTTCAAAAATACATCAAGACAAACATTGTCCATGTTTTAGCACATCTAGTAAATAAAGCAAAACTGAACCAAACATTATGTTGGAGTCTTTACTCCAAGTAAACACTTCACATGATTCACATGATTCATTATAAGTGAGCAAGAGATCGACCATGGCAACCTGCTGGGTTACGATGCGAGTGGATTTTAGGTTTCGAACTCGATTCTTTTATTATTATTAGGGTAAAATAAATTTTGTATTACTGAATTATATGTAAAAGTAATATTTACCCCATAAACTAAAAAATATAATATTTATCCTCTATAATTAATTTTTTGTACAATCTTGCCCTTATATTATATGTATATTTCAAAGAATTGTTTTTCTGACAATTTGTAATTTAAGCTTAACTCAAATTTTCTCAATTGAAAAAAATGTCTTTTAATTATAATAATAATAGAAAATTAGTAAATTAAATAGTTTGAATGTTTTTATATTTTAGAGAAGTAATGAATGAGTACAAAAAATATACAAAATAATTTCATAAAAAGATTTTATTTATTTGATAATAAAATTAAGGTATTAGCTATTTATTCTTTTAGATAAAAATGAGTAATTAAATAGTTTTTTTAATTAAAAAATATAGTAAAATGTTTATTTTTCTAAAAAAATATAGTAAATATTTATATTTATTTATTTTTTAAAAAATATTTAGCTTTTGGTTAAGCATATATATATTTGTTAATTTCTTTTAAAAAGCATTTATACTCCACTTGTAATTTAAATTCTTTCCTTATTAAAAAAGAACTTGCTAATGATTTAATATGCAAAAAATTAATATATATATATATACTAAAATTATTAAAAGCATGAGGGGGATTTTCGTCCAACCAAGAAGGTAAATGTTATATTTGTTAATTTAAGGGGATAAATATTATATCAGTACCAGTCCAAGGGCAAATTGTAATTTACCCTTCTTCTTCTTCTTCTTCTTATTATTATTATTATTATTGTTATTATTATTATTACTTATATTTATGCATATATGAAAAAAAATAGGAACATATTTCATTTGCATCACATGTAATACACAGAAGTAATTCTTTTGAAAATCAAAATAATTCGTATTTTTAATGTTTATAATTAAGATTAAGTGTCTTGAAAGTTTTAATATTTTAAATCTTTGGAACATGCATCAATTTACTTTATTCTATTTCATAGATGTGTTTTTATTAATATATGGAAAACACAATTGATTAAGATTAAGAACTGTGTAATTGTATAATTAGCAACCACTTGTAAAATCTTATATATAAATATATATATATATATATATATTGCTAAAGGGGTAATTATTTTTTATTAATAAAAAGTAAATAAATTATATTAATATAATTTAAATAAATAACCTAATATTATTGAAAACACGACTCGAGTTAAAAAATTATTTATTTTTATAAAAATACTCATGTCGTGGTTTCAAATCACGACTTGTTATATTTTTTTATTTTTTTAAATTTTTTTCAGTTACATTTTTTATAAATTAATTATTAAAATTAATTTTTAACAACATATTAAAGTTCAAAAAATTATAATATTAAAATTGTATAAATTTAAAAAAATTACAATTAAGTATACAAATGTAATAGCGTATATTTTTTTATGCAATTGTAAAAAATACAATGAACTCTACAATTCCAAATGTCAAAAATGTCCACCCGTTCCACAATTGCGTTTGTGGCGTTGACACCGAGATCTTCTTATTTTTTCGCCCACATTTTGGATTGGCTCATTTTGCGCCTCATTAACATCACCACCGAACCGACTTGATATTGTTGTAGAATTAGACTCCACATTATCACTGTATGCACCAAACGATGGAAATGAAATTGGTGAAATATTGTATCCTGGTGCATATGGTTGATTGATACCAAGACCAATGTCAAAATGTACTTGTGAAAAATAATCTTGTGTTTGGGTTGGCATATATGGAGCCGATTGAAACCAATCATCGTGAGTCGGTGAAAAATCGTGTCATATCGTCTTTGTCATCTAGTGATGTATTGTATGTGCTGCAGGTGTCAGTCTATGCCCATGTAGTTTTTTTGGAGATCTGACGGAGGCTCATATCCCGAGTATCCGTCGCTTCTGGAATATTTTGCCTCATCCCGAATTGGCAAAGAACCCGTTCAGGACAATGCATTTCCACTATTGCATAGAATACTAATGGACATGAGGATCTCCATAGCTGGGGGTTCAAATCAGCCGTTTAAGCTATAATGACATCTGAGTCCATGTCATATGGCTTCCAGATGAACTGTAATAAATAAAAAGACGTAAATTAATGCGCATTTAACTCACGGTATAAATGTACGTATAATATTAAATATAAGTTACTTGATCCACCCGCATCTCATCCAATATGTCTCTTATTACCCGGACAGTGGCTCGTATTGTTCTAGTGAACATGTGCTCACAATTCCAAATAACACCATATGGTGTGCTAGGAGCCAGCGATTGTTGTCCGTTTGGACTTGGCCCATAAATAGTTGTTCCGGACCAAGTCCTGAGCTGAGTGGAGTGATCCGTGACTATGCCCAAATCTGTACGAACAAATATTTGTTATTAATTAATATTCATAACAAAAAAATTGTGTATACATTAATAATTAAATTTTACCTGCAACAATTGCAGCACACCACCAATTACAGCTTTGCCTTTTGCGCTGACATTGCATAGTTCACGATATAAAAATGCCAGCACAGCGCTCCCCCAGCTATAGTTCCTGGCTATTTCTATATCCTCTAATTTTGAAAGATATAGTAATGATACCAGGTTACGTGATGAATTTGGGCACATCATCCCACCCAATAGGAGCAACACAATGGCACGTGTGTACTGGATGATGATTTCCTGGGGAGTGTTATGAGTAATTTCGACCGCCGCTAAATGGGATATAATTGTCTGCGTTTGTAGTCTAGAACTCTTGAACGCATTTACATCCGGGCTAAAGCTTAAATAAGTCAGGCAGTATTCCTGCCATTATTGTGTTGTTCGGTCGAAATCAACTCCTATCACCTGCTCGCATCTATTTGGAGGGCCCATATTATTTGGATATCTTGTAGAGTAATTGTGGATTCCCCTATACGAAAATGAGAAGTGTGTGTTTCGGATCGTCATCTCTCCACCAATGCAGTGATGAGATGGCAATTCAATTGAAGGCGTCCGCACCTGTAGACGCCATAAAATTCTATTTGGTGTAGGATTTGTTTTACACGTACGAAAAGATTATGTTGTTAAAAATGGGTCCAAAAAGTACCATCCGCACGTGCAAGGATACGTCTTCTAGGCTTTCAAGCCGTGTATTGAATGGTTTTAACACTTTCGCAAACTTATCAGTGTAGATGGGAGCCATTTATATACAAAGTACAAGTACAAAATGTTAATTGCTGCTGCTATGAATGGAAATCAATAGGTACTCCCTCTTGCTTTTGCAAATGTCGATGAAGAATCATATTCATCTTGAAAGTGGTTTATTAGACAATTAAGCATATATGTTATATGGGGGTGACGTGGCATTTGCCTTATTTCTGACCGTCCTCCTAGTTTCATTAAAGCAGTACATGAAAGTTTGGATTTTGTGCCACCTCACGGCGTGTACCAGTATTGCTTGAGGCATGTATGTTCTAATTTCAACAGTCATTTCAAAAATATCGTGTTAAAGGATCTTTGTTGGAGAACTGGCTCTGAATATCAAATCAGAAAATTCAATCGAATTATGAAAGAGATAAAGAGCCAGAAACTAGTCGTGTTTGAATTTTTAGAACCAGATTAACAAGGAAAAAATGGACATCTCATGATGGTGGATGGCGATGCCGTATTTTGACGATAAATATGTTGGAATGCATTAATGGATTATTGAAAGGGGCTCGCTGTCTATCGTTGACAATAATAGCTGAGATGACACTTTAACGAACTGTCCATTATTTTTGTAAGAGGTTAGCGAAAAGTAGTGTAATGTTGGCCAACAACCAACTGTGGATGGATTTTGTATATAAGATGTTCACATGTTGGCAAAAAATTCTGTTAAGCAATCACCAAATACCATAATTTCCAACAGTTCGCCTCAATTGTTACAAGAAGTCAGATGGACACGGACTCAATACCTATGTCCTTAAAATTACGAACCGAGAATGTTCTTGTAGCAAGTTGACTCAATTTGGTATTCCTTGTAGTCACGCTAAAAAAGTATGCGTTGCATACATGATTAATGTTGTATCAGTAGTGAAGGATTATTATGATTTAATGGCTTACAGGAATATATATTCCAAGTTATTTGAACCTGTGCATTCCGAAGATTATTCGGATGTCCCAGAATTTGAGTTGGTCCACGACACTACTATTCGTATCTCTTCACGCCCTGATCGAAACCAAACATCACGTATTCACAAACGAGATGGATTGGACACAAAAGCGTTCAAGGCAACAAGCCCAACAAAGAAATTCTTCTACACAATCAAATGTGCCGGTCCGGAGTTGTCAAGAATAATTGTGTAGTTCATTGTATTTTTTACAGTTGTACAAAAAAATATATACTATTTACATTTGTATACTTAATTGTAATTTTTTACAGTAATACAATTTTAATATTATAATTTTTTAGATTTTAATATATTGTTAAAAATTATTTTTATATAATCAATTTATAAAAAAATTAATTCAATAAAATTTAAAAAAAATTAGAAAATATGAAACCACGACATGGGTATTTTTATAAAAAGAAATAATTTTTTAATTCGAGTCGTGTTTTGTCATAATAATATTAGGTTATTTAATTAAATTATATTAATATAATTTATTTATTTTTTATTAATAAAAAAATAATTAACCCTATTGCTAAAGGTATATATTAACGTTGTGGCAGCTCAAAAGAAACATATATATATATATATATATATATATAGTTTAGAGGATTTAATACAAAACTGGTGAATCATGCATATTCGTACTTGACTTGATTCGATCAGTGTTTGTGTTTGAGGGGATTTGTTCTATTTTTGGATTTTACTTTAATTATATATGTATGTTTGAAACTTTAATTATGGCATGATGCATGAAATTTCAGACAATGTACATAACGTCATGGTCTAGAAAATTGATGAACAAGAAAGGAAGCAAAATGTAGAGAATTACATGAACAAGTGATCCATTATGCTTATACCCAAAAACCAACACATTCTCCGATTTTGAGAAACTGATCATCTTTTTTAATTACTCATATTTTTGCAGTTTCACTTAGCTACTATTAGTTCTGCTTTCCATCTACACAAATTAATGCCACTTCCATCACAAAGTACCATTTCATTCACAAAAGCCCTCAACAGATCAATCAGTCTGAAACAAAAACACCAACAAGAAGATGAAGAGTATTTTTCAAAATCCAGGGGCCCACCAGATATAATTTTCAAGAAAGGAAGGGATTAGGGTTCGAAGATTCTAACATCATCTGATGATATAGAGCCTTTCTCTCAGCATTCTTCTTCAGCAAAACCAGCTGCTCCACCGAGTAGAGGCAGCAGCCTTTGGAGTAAAGCTGCGTCTGAGCCACCGGAGAGTTAACCACCACCTGAAGCAGCTGCTGCCTATTCAGCCTCCCCAAATCTCCACAGCCAATGCTGGCTGTTGTACCACATGAAGCCGGCGGGGGCGGCCGCCGCTTTCACAGGGCATGGACTGGAGTACCCTGACCTGCGCCTGGAGGAACCTGATATACTTGTACGCCTCCTCCAGTACTGTCGCCATGTCCATCTTCTCATCCCATGGGAGCAGCCTCTGTAAACACCGCGTCTTGTCGCTTAGCCTCTGTTGCTGCCGCCTCCGCCTCTGCTTCCCGTACTGCGCCGTTTCAATTCTAGGGTTCATCATTGGGGACTCAACAACGGCGGTGTTCTGAGGCAGCTCCAGAGAAAGGAGGCCTGGTAGCTGGTGATGAAGAGAAGATGACGCCGCTTCAGAGAAGAAGTTGTAAGGAGGAGCCTCGGCGGGGACGCCGTCGTTGATGGCGAAGAGCGGGTCGCGGTTTCCGCGGCAGCGTTGTCCAAAGAACCGTAAGCGAGCAACGAGCGGAAGCTGAGACCAGCACAGACGCCATTCATATAAGCCTCATCGACGGCGGAGGAGGCTTCGCCGCTGAGGAGCAGCGACGGCGGCTGTATCTGAAACTGAAACTCGTCCTCCATTACTCTGCAAGTTGAAATGGATGAATTTTCTCCCTACATAAAGAGAAATATATACATATATATATATGGGGTGGGGGACACGTGGCGGAGTGCAAGAGGGTGACGGACGGTACGGCGGATGACAGGTGCAGGTGCGCGTTTCTGATGACTCTGTCTGTACGGCGGCCGTTTTCGTGCTGGTGAGGTTGAGACGACGCCGTTTGATGTTTTGAGCTCTTTAACAGTTGGTGGATTTATGGCCGTCAGATGAGAATTTGGACTGATATATCGGAGGCAGATGAATAATGAGGGTGGAACTGACGACAATGTCGGGGAATAACTGGAAATATAATATGTGAGGCTGGCAAGAAACAGCGATGATTTACTGTTGTGCCCCTGTTTCTAGACGGGTACTTCTGGACGTTGCGAGCTATTGGAGGGTAGAAACGGAAGAGAAAACCAAGGAATGATTGAAGATCTACGTACACGTGGACAGACTACAAATTTGGACATTTTAATAAATTATAATACTTTTTTTAATTTTAATATTCATAACTTAATGTAACAACAAGCTTTTCATTTAATTTTAATGATGAACTAACAATTTTTTTTAATTATAAATCATAATTAATTAATATATATATATATTAGATATTCTAAAAATATTTTTCTGGAGTAATATACCTTATGAATTATTTATTTTATCCACCCACATTTTTTTCCATATTTCTTCCAAATATATATATATATATTTTTTATTTTCAAAACAATTTTCAACCAAACAATTAGTTAGTGATTTGGGATTAATAGTATGATGTATGAATATAAACACAGTCACACAAATATGATAGTATGATAAGATAATCCTTTAACATTTTAGAATACAACCCAACTCTGTTATTGTATGTAAATACTTTTGTATTATTTTGGCATTTATATATATATATATATATAGGGCAAATTACAGTAACTTTTTCTGACGTTTGACATAATTATAAATAAAAAATAAAATTTTAATCTATTAACTTGACTTTTATTCAATTTCAATCCATTACTATAATAATTATCACATTTTGTATATTTTATTTGAAAATTGCTTCAATTAGATATTTCGGTGGCTGATTTTTTTAATTTTCGCTGTAGTTGCTTCAATTTGAGGATTTTTTTATCCCACGTGGCATTAAAGTCTGACGTAGCAGATGAGATGGATTTATGTTCTTGAATAATTAAATTTTTTAGTCCATTAATTTTATACATAGTTTAATTGTCACATCTGGCACTAAAGAATACCTTGGCATTTGAAGTGGATATATTTTTTTTATCCCTTCTCTCCCACATAAACACTTAAATAAACAAAAGGTCAAATTGTATAAAAATAAGCTTTGAATTTATATTTTATATTGACTTTCGTGACACGTCGTCTATGCATGCCTATAATAAATAATCTTACACACTTTAAAATATATCATAAATTAGAATAAAATATATAACTCAATATATTAGCTTCAAAGAAATATATTATTGAAAAAAATATAAACTCATAAAAACTGTAAATAATTATAAATAATCATTTTATAAATCCTTATAAATTATAAAAATAATTATTATTTTATAAATAATTAAAGATTATTATAAATAATTTTATTACAGATAATTATTCATTTAATTAAAAAATTATTGGAAAAAATACATTAGATTTAATTTATTAAAAGTATATAAAATTATAGGGAATTATAAATTCTTATAAATTATAAAAAATAAAATTCTTATTTTATATCATATAATACATAAAATTATAAAACTAAAAATTGTTATTTTATATACAATTATAGATTATGAAAAAGAAAACTATTATTTTATATAATATAAATTTAAATAAAAAATAACCCATCCACCCACCCCCCACCCCCTTCCCCCTCCCCTTCGCTTGCTCTTGCCGCCACAGAAGGTGGCGACACCGCCTCCAGTAGACGGAGGGCGACGCGCCACCACTAGGTGACTTGCCGACACCTAGGGACGCACAACTGGGCGCTGGGGGCGGCGGAGGTGGACCGATAGGAGGGGGAGTTGGAGGGTAGGAATTTTATTTTTTTTAAATTTATATTATTATATATATAATTTTGCTTTATAATTATGTATATATTTATATTCAATTATGCCACGTAGGATGTGTTGTGTACATATTAGCCATGTTAGATAATGACATGACTCATTTTGCCGGACAAATAAGCAATTACCTGCTACATCATTAATTTTCATTCAATTGATAGGAAAATTGACACCAAAACCCTAAATTGGACCTAATTGAAGTAATTTTTAAATATAGTGCGTAAAATGTGATAATTATCATAGTTAGTGGACTAAAATTTAACGAAAGCTAAAATAATGGACTAAATTTTTTTCCCCTTATAAACATCCCTTTATTGTTTGAAAAATTATCAACACCCTTCTAATTTTAATGATCGTTTAACAATTAGCCCAATTCGTTAGGTTTTCATCTATTGTTTTGTGATGAACTGACCAAAATGCCCTTGTGGATTAAGAATTATATTTTTTTTATCTTTTAAAATTTTTTATTTTTTATGGACTAAGTGGATAATTCTTTTATAATTTTTAAAAAATTTCATCCACTCCGTTCGATTTTTTTATAATTTTTTTTTAAAAAAATATAGTAAGAGAAAAATTGACAATTTCATACCTCCACTCAAGAATTATATAATTTCATCAAATATCAGATGGGGAGGGGGTGTATTTGTAATTTCTCAAACAACGAATGAGTATTCATAATTATGTCAAACCTCAGGGAATGTTGTTATATATATATATATATATATATATATATATATAATAGGGGTATGTTTAACCCGCTTGAGGAAAGATTCAAATAACCCTCCAACAATGCCAAAATTTAGATGGAGCTCCAAAATCTGCTTCTTTTGCGCCCCGATGCGCTCCAGCAATCTGCTTCAGAGACCCGAGATCCAAATGGTAGATCCTCTGACAGCTTATGGCTGATATGATGACACGTGGACCAGGTCGAGAGGCACATATGGCCCTATAAATACCTTCATTTCATTATATTTATGGTATGATATATGTATTACTTTCTATCACATTTAATATCTCTATTCGAATATTATTATATCGATCTTGAGCTAACTTAAACATTCGAGGGTCTTAATTGGGGGCCACCCAACTAATGCAACGTACTTCTATCTTCTCAAGGACTACACTTTTATCTAGGTAGTCTTGAAGAGATAGAAAATAAGTGACTCCAGCCATATTCTACCCGAATTAGTTGGCGCCGTTTGTGGAAAAACTAAGAATAGCACTCACAATTAGGGATGACAGGTGAGAAATGAGGATTAAGGGAACCGGGCATTTCTAAAGCCGAAGTGGAGGAGGTAGGCTAATAGATGGAAAGATTGGGATTGTAAATAGATGAACTCAAAAGATGAGGGGAGATAGTTGCCCAAAACAGGAATTCACATTTCTCGAACAAGATATTGACTGAGATAGTATTCCACAACTTTAGGTTGCCAGACTTGTGCAAGTAGGAGGGGACCAAGGATCTTGTATGGTCAATTTGATCCTATTAATGCAAAATTGTTTATGACTACTTCGATAAGAAAGACGCAAGAATGGTTCACTAGCATACCTAGTGGTAAAATAGAATCATATGGCTAGCTGATCCAAAATTTAGCATTCCATTTTGCGAGCAAGAAAAAAGCGAAGAGATCGACCACATACCTGTTCACTATAAGGCAGAGAGAGGACATTTCATCAAAAATTTTCATAGGAACGATTAACAACGGAACATTAGAAGTTCAGAATCTTCACAGAGATATGATGCTCAACATTCTAATACAATGGCCATGATGGTGGTAGAAAAGGCAAAGGTAATGCAATGGCCAATAAAAAATCGTAACCCACCAACCAAGAAGTATTCCAACAAAGTTTCATAGGGATAGAGGTCATGGTATAGAGGACTATTATCAACTGAAGATGAGATAGAAAGATTAGTTAGACAAGGATATTTTATGGAACATGTATTGAATCAAGAGGGGAAAATATAGAGCAATAAAAAATACAAAAATAGGTCCAGGAATGAGTCTCGTAGTAGGGATAGATTTAGAAAAGAAAAAGAAGTGAGAATAGAGGAAGGAGCTCATGATAATGCTCCCACTAAAGGAGTTATTCATACGATTTCAGGGGGACCAACAAATGGAGACTCTGGACGACCAAGAAAAAAATGCGCGAGAAATTTCAGAAACAAAGAGAAGGGGAGAGCAGATACTGAATGTTGAGCACGAAGAAGAGATAACATTTGGAATGAAAGACTTGAACCAAGAGATTGGGTCCCAGAAGGATGTCATGATAATCACAATGGACTTTGCCAACTATGCGGTTCACAAAGTGCTTATAGATAACAGTAGCTCAGTTGACATCTTGTTCGTGGAAGTGCTAAGGAAAATGGACATAGGTGACACCCATCTGCAGCTAGTTAAAACCCCTCTTGTAGGGTTTGGAACGAGCGAGGTAACACCCTAGATGATTGTTCACAGACTTAATGTGGATACTCAAGTTAAGCCAGTGAAACAGAAGAAGATTTCATTCCGGATTGAGCAAAATAAGATTATTGAGGAGGAGGATAATAAGTTGATAGAAGCCGGGTATGTAGCGGAGGTACAATACATAGAATGACTGCCGAATGTGGTGATTATGCAGAAAGCATTAGGAAAGTGGTAGATGTGCACTGACTTCACCGTTTTAAATACAACATTCCCAAAAGATCCCTACCCACTACCTTGAATCGACCTACTAGTGGACTCAACAGCAGGTTGCACCTATTTAGCATGATGGATGCATATAAAGGATATCACCAGATTTGCATGGCGGAGAAAGATAGAGATAATACTTCTTTTATTACTGAAAATAGTATCTAGTGTTACAATGTGATGCCCTTTGTTTTAGAAAATGCAGGTGCCAAATACTAAAGGCTTGTCAACAGGATGTTCAAGAATCTCATAGGAAATTTCATGGAGGTTTATGTTGATGACATATTGGTCAAGAGTAGAAAGGAGAAGGAGCATCTCACACACCTGGAAAAGGCATTCAAGGTCATGCGGAATGACAAAACGAAGCTAAACCCGACCAAATGTACCTTTGGAGTTAGAGGAGGTAAGTTTTTAGGATACATGGTAAGCGAAAAGGGGATCGAAGTGAGCACATAAAAGATTGAGGCGATTATGCACCTGGGCTCGCAAAATGCAATCAAGTAAGTTCAAAAACTAACATGCAAGGTCACATCACTCAATTGTTTTATTTCCAAATCGACTGATAGGAAATTACCATTTTTTAAGCCCTTGAGGAAGGTAAATGACTTCAAATGGATAGAGAAATGCAAATAGGATTTAATATATTTAAAGCAATGTTTGATGTCTCCATCATTGTTGGCAAACCCTAAGATAAGAGAAATTTTGTACTTATACTTACCGGTCTCTAATGAGGCAGTAAGCTTGGTACTAGTAAAGGAAGAATTACGGGTGTAGAACTTGGTGTACTACGTCAGTAGAATGTTGGAAGGAGCTGAAAAAAGATACTTCTAGATAGAGAAGTTGACACCACCATTGGTTGCTACTGTTAGAAAGTTATGACCCTACTTTCAGCCGTACAAAATTGTGGTGCTCACTAACCACTCATTAAAGCAGGTAATGGCAAAACCAGATGCGGCAAGTTGCCTAATTAAATGGGCAGTTGAGTTAGATAATTACACATCAAGTACCCGGCTGGAACCTCGATAAAAGCATAGGTATTTGCTGACTTTATTGTTGAGTTAGCAGGTGAACTACAACTGAAGAAAGAGGAAGGATGGCTATTGTATGCTGATGGGTCATCAAACTTGAGTGATGGAGTAGGAGTGTTGCTTCAAGGACCAGAATGGTAGAGATCGAGATCATAGGAAAGTTGGCTTTCTCCACATGAACAATGAGGCAAAAGAAGAGACCCTAATCTTGGGTCTAAGAATGGCATATGAAGTAGGGGTAAGACAGTGAGATATTTACACTGACTCCCAGTTGGTGGCTATGAGGTCGAAGAAATGTACGAGACCCATGAAGTGCCGCCCATGATGCAATACCTAAAGGAGGTGAAGGACGCTATAAAAGAGTTTGACAAGTGTCCGATACAACAAAATCACAAGAGAGGAAAATGAGAGGGTAGATATGTTATCTAAGTTTGGAGCCACGGTTAAGAATAAAAGATACAAATATTACAGTAATTATAGAAGAAGTGGCGACAATAGATGCGGTAGAGAGCGAGGTACATTGTGTATGGGGAGAAAAATCATGAAAAAAACTGAGGTGATCGAATATTTAAGGGATGAGGTCGTGTCTAGCAATCCCACTTCTCCAAGGAGGCCAAAATTCAAGCCAAAGGTATTTATAGGAGATCAATAGATGGACCACTACTTAAATGCTTAAGTTTGAAAAAGGCCTGATATGTATTGAGGGAGATTCATAAAGGAATTTGAAGAAACCATTCAGGTGGGAGATTGCTTGCACAAAAAGTAGCACAGTAAAGGTTTTTTTCGTCCATGCGATGGAGTTTGCTAAAAAAATGCGAGAGTTGTAAAAAATATGCGACCTTGATACACACTGCGACTCCTATGCGGCCAATGAAGACCACATGCCCATTCGATCAATGGGGAATTCAATCGTGGGACCCCCCCCCCCACACCAGCTCAAAAGAAGTTCATCATTGTAGTTGTAGAATATTTTTTTCAAATGGGTAGGAGCAGAGGCATTTGCCAAAATCTTTGAGAAAGAGGTAATCAACTTCATTTGGAAAAATATTATTCGTAGGTTTGACATTCCAAGGATCACAATATGGTTTAGAGAGCTAAAGATCTAGCAGAACTTTACGGCAATAGGAAATCCACAAGCAAATGGCTTGACGGAGGTTACTAATAGAATTCTACTACCACATCTCAAGACTAGGTTGGAAGGTGCTAAGGGTTCATGGTTAGAAGAATTATCCAAGTTGTTGTGGGCATATCGGACAACACCAATTACAACAACTGGCGAAACTGTATTATGCTTAGTTTATGAAATTGAAGTGATCATCCACGCATATATTACAGAAGATATAACAAGGATCTATCAATACAACCCCTAGGATAATCACCAAGAGATATCTTTCGATCTCAGCACAATAAAAAAGAACAAAAACCATGCTCATGCGATAATTCTGCATCATAAGAGTTTGATGATGAAAATCTACAACCATAAGGTCAAGCTAAGATATTCCCAGGTAGGTGATCTCATCTTGAAAAAAGTCAAGGTATCCAAACACGCGGAAAAACTGGACCCTGGATGGGAAGGACCCTACAAGGAGATCAAGGTAAAAATAAGGGAACCTACAAATTACAAGATCTAGAAGGCACGGATTTGCCAAGGCCTTGGGATATTCACAATCTGAAAAAGTTTGTGTATGAAAGCAACCTAAGAAAGGTAATTTTGAAAATTTTTGGCTAGAATGGAAAACGTCATTCTGTATTCCGATCTGAAAAAGATAAACTATTTTCACGTAAAAAGTCATCATTTTGATCTGAATAAGATCCTTTCAAATCTATTACGTTGATCTGAAAAAGATCTTTAATTTCAATCAAAGTCAAAAAAAAAATTTCAAGTTGAAACCTCCAATGAAGTCGAGAAATCAAAATCTGAAAAATATTTACCAAGTACCAACTCCAATGATGTCAAGATAATCAAGATCTAAAAAAGATTTTTCAAGTATAAAACCTCTAATGAGATCGAGATAATCAAAATCCAAATCGTAAATCCTCTAATAGCTTATGATTTAAGATGACGACACGTGGACTAGGTTGGGAGGCATATTTGGTCCTATAAATACCTTTATGCCACTACGTTTATATAGTTTTGACATATTTATTACTTTTTTATCACATTTGATATCTCTGTTCGAATATTATCATTTCGATCTTTGGTTGACTCAAGCATAAAGGGTCTTAGTTGGCAACCACCTAGTTAGCCTAACATGCTTCTCTGTTCTGGGTAGTTCTGAATAAATCGAAAACACATGACCCCATGGAGATCGCCAGATTCTACCCAAATTTATATATATATATATATATATATTTGATAATAGACTTATAGGAATATTAAATCAATTACAAAAGAAATAAGTTTTCATAAAGAAAACTATTAAAGATGAAAATATTTTTGAAATACGTTCGACATGCAACTGAAAGGTGTCCAATAGGCTACTGAATTGTATCCGATAAACTATCAGGGCGTATTTGAGATCATTGAATTATAAAACACGCTACCTAATATATTGGATACAATATTAGAGGCATAAGCATGTTTTACATGATGTAGGATAAATATCCAATATGATACGTATTATATTTTAGAGTATTGGTGCATTTTACTGAATACAATTCCTCTCCCGTAGTATGGATATTTTGAAGGTAAAAATAGAATTTTCTCAATAAAATCTGCATACTTTCAAGAACAAACAACAATTGTCCATTTACCTTGAAAAATATTATGAAAAATCAAAGCTTCTCCTCGAGCCGTATTCTATGCCTAGATCCATGGATATCTTAGTTTACCAATATCAAAATTCCTCCATGATCGACACAAATTATCCTCAGACAACATCTATCTCTATGCAAGAATGATAGTGATACCATACACCACTTATCTTAATTTTTCAATACAAGAAATAATCTTATTTGCATACTGCATATATTGAATACTTGTACTAAATAGATTCTTCGCCTATACACTTTATGGAACATATGAAAAAAAAAGCATATAAAAATATTAAAATGGATCCCTCCACCTCCATCTCCACCTCAATGAATCAAACGAAATATACACAGATCCCATTTTCTAATATTTGAACAATGAATCGGTGATTGAACCAAAAAAATTACTGGGTGATTGGTGCGACCGGTCGAACCGAGGAGAAAAAATCGATTGATCGGAAAATATTATATACATGCATATATATATATATATAGCATATTAATACATTATATATTTATAACAATTTATAAAGATGATACAATTATAAATGAAATCAAACTATAACAATTAAACAATAGAAAATCAACTATTGGAGGAGCAAATTAAATCAAAATTCAAACCAACAAAAGTTTAAATTTAGAATCCCTCAAAGTTTGAAACTTGAATGTTTTGTTTGTTGCTTTTCCTTTTGGATCAAATATAGGTAGCAACCGCTACATCAAAATAAAATCTTTTATAAATAAAAAGCCCAAAAAAGATTGGAGAAAAGGATAAATAAGTAGATGAAGAAGAAGGGAAGAACAACCATATTGAAGGAGCTCATTGTCCCACATTAGAGAAGCATAATCCAAGCACACCATATTGGCTGTAAGAAGTTGCTCATTCTCTCACACTGAAAAAACATAATCAAGCTTAAACATTTCAAGCTACAAATATAGTGATAGTTTGTTTGAGTAACTATCCATAAAACACTTGCCTCTATATTTAACTATCTTATTTTTTAGTGGACCGCACACTTGATTAGTGGAATATTTATGTAACTATATTAGTATTTTTTTTTTAGCAAAAGACAAAACTGGTCTGATCGGCTACTGAGTGAACTGATTTTTACCTATTTTATCGGTCCACATCGATCTTGACTTCACTCATTTTAACCATATGAACTGGTCCAGACACATGGTCAGTTCCTGGTCAAATTGGCCGATTCATGTATGGTCTGAAAATACTGCTCTTCGTAATCCGGGGCACTCTAGTAGCAGAGCAAGTTTTTGAGATAACAATGGCTATTTTCTTGCTGCTTTTTCTATTTCCACAAGAATCAATACAAACTCTATGGCTGAAGTTTGGGCGCTCATTCAATGTGCATGGTCTAACACTTGCAATTACTAAAGGATTCTCACACCTAATTATACAAATTGACTCCATGTTGGTAATCAATCTTCTGTGTAGGAAAGCAACTCTGCCCAAGCACCTAATCCAGCTATTTTGATATTGCTTGAAGATATGGACTAGAGTTAATGAAGCAAGGATGGCTTTTTGTTGTAGGGAGGTGAACTAGGCAGCTAATAAGTTAGCTGAGGACACTATAATACACATTCAGTTTGTAATTTTTTTTACATACACAAATGCTACTCTCCTTTCCCAAGTTTATTTTCTCGAGGATCTTTACGTAATGCGCTCTTTGAAAGGCATTTTTAAGCTACCTTCTAGCTGAAGAATTCTTTGTAAAGTGTCATCACTTTGTTCAAAACCCTGAATTTTGACGACTACATACAAAGTTTACTAATACTAATACACAAGTGCTAGCTCTATTGACATTGTCATCTACAACCATTTATGGGTTGATACTATTTGCAGCAACACCACTTTCTTTCGAGATTTGTTTGAAAAAATATAGTCTAAATGGGTTTCTAATATGAAATTTTTTTCGAAGAATTAATGTTGGATGCTTTCTCATCATTATTAGATCAATAAACTATTAAAATAAAGAGGTTATCATGATCATTTTTAGTGTTACGGTGGGAACAAGTTGTAAGTTAAGTAAGAAAGAATATTTAAAAAAAGAAATGAAAAGTCAAGAAAATTTAAAGTTGGATCATTTTGGAAAATAACATAGTATTTTTAATTTTACCAATATGATGCAAAAGTTGGTAGGGAGCTACATATAGTTTTTTACTTGAATTAGCTTAAGTTAAATAATTTAAAGGAGCAAAAAGCTAAAGATATTAAAAAAAAAAAAAACTCTTTTCAACTTATTATAATAATAAGTTCATAAATATTTTTTTTAAGTAGCTGCAAACACCCCCTAAAATTACATCTCTCTAGAAGTCAATATTGAAGAACTGAAAACTAATTATTTTCCCAAAACGTATTAGTTGCAATTGTAGAAAGTAAAAAAATAATGATTTTTTACTAAACATGTTTAATCAATACCAAACGACTTCTCAAAAAACTTTCTACAAAATAAAAATGCTAAAATGGTGGTAAAGTGCCATGTTAATAGATTTCTATGACAAAGCTTGTCTAAGTTTGGTTAGTAGCCAAGTGAATCTGTAAACCTTCAATCACATGCCAATTATATTACACTTATCATATAATTGATTCTGATTTGAGTAGATTCGGTGTATAACACAATCTCTTTAAGAAAAAGTAGCACATTTGGAGTCCAATTCGTGGCTTGCCTTCTAGGTCTACAATTAGAGTTGCCAATACCAAGCCAGTTGAACACAAAGTCAAAGACCCATTGTCAAGTAGACTGCTTTTAGTCCTCCCATTGGTAGTGGGAGTGGTGACATGGAAGAAGCTATTTTTTTTTGGAGAGGAAAATGACAAAATTTTATTACAAAAATAAGCCGTTATACAACTTGAAAGTATGAAAATCAATATCAGAGAAAAAGGAACCCTTAGAACAGGAGTATGCTAATCTACTTGCTTTCCTATTGACATAGTCGAAGTTAAAAGAAGAGAAGAGATCACATGATTATTTAATCTCGGCAATAAGAGGGCCTAAGGATGAGAAATTTTGATTATACTTTTCAGCTTGAAAATGAGGGTCTGATAGTCACCTTCTAAGATTATTTGTGGCCAATTCATTCAGTGAACAAGATCGATTGACTCTGTGACAGCGAGCGTTTTAGCATTTACCATACAATGAAACCTATGAACAATACAGAAGATGATCGAACCTGTGTAATCCTTCCCAGTCACACCAATTTCGACCTATGATCCATTGTTGAAAGTGGCCCCATCAAAGTTGATTTTAACCACATTCAAGGGAGTTCTTGACCAACGTGGAATGGATTGGGATTTTGCTGGAGTGGGAGCTTCGGTTGGATTCTGAAGTAATGTTGCGTGATAGCTCCTGGTCGTGATGACTGTTTGTTCTGGTGGGCAATAAATGCCTTCCATGTGGATTCTATTTCTGCTCCACCAAATAAACCAACAACGTATGAGAAAGAATTCAAATTCAGTCCTAGATAATAGCTCAATAGCACATTGAATCTAGTAAAAAACGTTTGTTGTCCATTATGAGACTAAAGACCCAGGAATATTCGATAAAGCCCAAACTTGATGAGCATAATGGCATTGCAGAAATTGTATCTTCATTTTGGATCCTTACAGTATGGACAACAAAATCATCCGTTCGGAATCTTTTCTGCAGATTGAAATTAGTAGATAGAGCATTCCAACACAATTTCAAGCAAATAATCTGATCTTTACTTGGTTCGGCGACATCCAATAAATTTTCCATTGACCAAGACTGGAGCAATACTAGTTTAAACTTGTGGAAGCAGGATTAAACAAAAGAGCGCCAAAAGATAGGCACTGCTTACTATGAAACTACCAGCATTCGTGTAATGCCAACATGGGAAATCTTGTTGATTCCCTCTTGTAAAGAGGATTTTGAGAATATGGTCTCTATATTTGGGATTGAAGAGCATGTCAATGATGGATCAATCCGATTCATTTATAGATAGGGTCAATGGGAGCAGCCACAATAGCATTTCCAAGTCCGTCAATCACTAGTGTGGAAATCTTAAAAGTTGTAGGTCTAGGTACTCATTTGTATTTCCAAAATTTAACACCTCTTTTGTCGCCTATTCTCCTTCTGCTCCCTACTTGGACAATTTGTCGGGTTCATGATGGAGCCATGTAAAGGAAGGATGGTAGCACATCATGGCCTCAATGATGTCTAAATTAGAATGATATTTTGCTTTATACACACAGGCAAGAAGGTTGTGAGGGTTGATCGAGAGTTTCCTGACTTGTTTAGCCAGAAGGGCTAAGTTGAAAGCTCGCAATGAATGGAAGCCCAAACCACCTTTAAATTTCCTTTTACATAGATTAGATCAAGAAATCTAGTGAGCCTTTCTTTTATCCTTATTGTGCCCAAAAAAATTAGCAATCACATATTCAATATCTCCATGAAGCGTGTCTGAAAAGCAAAAAACACTTATGGCATAGGTAGAGATGGCTTCATAAACAGATTTAATGAGAATTTGGTTACCTGCTTGAGAAAGATTTTTCTCGTTCCATCCCTCCATCTTCTTCTAAACTCGATCTTGAATGTAGGCAAACACCTCTTTTTTATTGATCTACGACTGGAGGAAGGCTGAGATACGTTGCATGGTTTTCATCACGACGGAGACGAAGGATCTTTGGGATCGCATCTACTAGATGGGCTAGTGCGTTCTTGCTCCAGACCACCATGGATTTCTGAAAGTTAACCTCTTGAATTGATGCTCTTTCATAACTATCTAGGATCTCTCGATTTTGCAACATTGCAGGAATATTAGCTTGGCAATATATTTGGTGTGTCGTTCGTGAAGAGCAAGTGAGAAATGCTCGGTGCAACGCTTGCAAACTGCAATTCCTTGAATCATGGTGTCCTATTCAGCTTTACATAAAAGAGCACCAAAAGCCTCGGAACACGGTAAGAACAAATATGGGCAGAGAAAGTCTCCTTGATAGAGCCCTATCGTACCGAAAAGAGATCTAAAGTCGTTGCCATGTAACATAAAAGAGTACGACATAGTGCTAACACAAATCATGACAACTTTGACAAGTGATTCATTAAAACCTAACTTGACTAACATTTTCTCGAGAAAAGCACCCCTCCACTTTGTCACACGCTTTACTAATATCGAGCTTAACGATAGCATGACCTTTCTTACCCCAAATTTGGTCCTCAAGTAGTGATTTATTTCTAGGGCGATCAGGATATTATCCGAAATGATAAACGGGGATGAATGCAGATTGGTTTTGGGAAATAATAGCATCAAAAAGAGGTTTAGTCTATTGGCAATAGTTTTGGATGTAATTAAATAGAATTGCAAAGGCTTATAGGTCTAAACTGTGAAACATGTGCAAGATTCCTACACTTCGGAATGAGAACACTTATAGGTCTAAACTGTGAAACGTGAGCAAGATTCCTACACTTCGGAATGAGAACACTTAGGTGCGACTAATATTCTCGTCGAAAGTAAGATCATTTACGAAGTTGATAATATAACTTGCAACATCATGTTTAATATAGTCTCGTAACCATCCGGCCCCAAATATTTTAATGGGTCCATTTGAAACGCAGCTTTAGAGATCTCCTCGACAAAGTATGTTTGCAATAGTGTTTTCTAGGAATCTTAAGTAAATCTAACTAATTACCTTCGAGAAACTAAGAACCGGGTGAAGAATGAAAAATGTCTGCTACGGCCCACATTCCAATTTAAGACATCATGCTGCACTTACTCTATCAATTAATATGCATTAGTGCCTTAGAATAAAAAGGCCTGATATATAAAAAAACATCAAATAGCACAAAACCCCCCTGTGTTTTGAGAACTCGCTAAACTCCTTCCTCTGTTTTTTCACAAAATCTAGCGCACTTGTCCCTTTTCGTTAATTGAAGCTAACACCGTTATTTTTTTTAATTAAAGGACTATTATGCCCTTTTTTATATATATTATATCTTTTCTTAATGACCATTACATCTTTTTTGAGTGTATAAAGATTGTAGAATCTAATCAGTTCGTCTCAACCGTTAGATCTTAAACTTATAAATAATTAACAGCTTAGATTTAATTAAGTTTTAAATTTTATTATATGTATAATTATAATTTATAAAAATAAGATTATTATTAAAAAATAAATTTAACCCTCTACCTCCCACACCCTTGAACTCCATACCCCCTACCCCACCTCCCCTCCCCTCCCCCACCCCTAAGAGGGGCGACGACATTGGGCAATAACGAAGATCTGGTGACGGTCACTACAAAAAAGAGAGGCCTTATTGGGAGGAACTTTTGGGAAGGCTAACATTTGTCCTAAAAATCATCCTGAATTGAGACGATTCTGGGACGAACTCGGACGAATTTTGGACGGAACATCTTGCTCTAGTACTCATCGTCCCAAAATAACAAGTTCGTCCCAACATCCATCCTCGAAATCGTCCTAAATGTTGTTGTAAGATTTTAGTGGATAATAGTTTGGGACGACATTTGTGACGATGGCAAAGCTATCCCATATTTGGACAACAATTTGGATGACTTGAATATGTCCAATTTTCTAATGGAATGTTCTCCCAAATGTCATCTCAACAAGTCGACCCTAATTTCGTCCCACAATTTCAATGACTAAATTGTAATGGCCACATTTTGCCATCCTAAATTTCATCCCAAACTCCGTCCAAAATCTCTAACGGCTATATTATAACGGATTTTTTGTATCGAAATTTCATCCCAAAAGCCGTACCAACACCACCCCAAAATGGTACATAACTTCTTGTGCTCCATCTCATTTGTGTTTTTATTCAATTACATCATTCCTAACACTGTTCAAGCTCTAAAAGTTGAATATATATATATATACATATATATCAACCTTCATCTTTTATGTAATGAAGTATATACAAATATCTATTTTGCCCAATGTTTGATCAATCATTTTGTTTTGGAAAATTGAGGTGGAGGAGGTGTACCATTATCTAGGTATTAAATAATGTAACTATTTAAATTATGATATCTTATTTTTAGTATATTATGTATTATCAGTATGGAAGTTAATTATATATATATGATTTTTGAGGTGTTTGTAACTTATGTATATTGTATTTTATTTAATTAATTAAATATGTTAAGACAATCGAGGAGGTGGATGTATGAGAAGTACTCACCGGGAAATTTATTAGTTTGACGGGAGTTTGAGAATTTGTAAATTAGGCTAAGGATCAACAAGCATATGCAAACGACAACAAAATTAGGTGCTCGTGTCGTAAATGTAGAAATCATTTTTTCAAAACGACAGGAGGTTATGTTCGACATATGTATGAAAGGGTTAATGGAGGGATACTACAATTGGACTGCTCATGGCAAGGCCCAAGTGATAGAGTACTATGATGATCCGCCTGCACCAGTTTCTGTGGAGACTTTTGTTGCACCTAACATAGCGACGCGTTTGGGTGATTTTGAGCAGATGAGTTGGGATCAGAGGATGGTTTATGATGCTGCTAAGACGCACTTTTTCTTGGAGCATCCTGACCCTAAACCCGTGGGTGCCTATAGTTCTTTTCCTGCCGATGGTATTGAGGCCGGCCCTAGTTCGTATAGCTATGATGTGTCACAATTTTTTGATGTAGTATGTACAACCAATCAAATGTTCTACAATGGTTGTGATGAATCCCAATTGTCGGCGGCTGCCCGATTGGTTAACATCAAGGCCGAAAACAACATGTTCAAGAGATGTTACGATCAAGTGTCCCAGTGGGTTAGTGACCTACGAACAGAAAAAATCGTCCCAATAGTTATCAGATTCCCGCAACAACCTAAAAACCACAAAAATTTTGAATTCAAACTAAATTCAATTTCCATCTCAAATCATCCTAAAATTGCCCTAAAGTGCATCCCAAAGTTAAATTGTGGTGGGTTAAAAATTCAATAATCTCAAAACTTGGGACGGAGTTTGGGACAGTTGTTCCTCTCTTGTCTAATATCCGTCCAATGTGGCATCCCATTTCATCCTTGAATAATAGTCTAATTTTTCAAATACGATAAATCAATATCCGTAATTTGGATTGGCTTCAATGTGGTCGTATCTAACCGCCGGATCTAAAATTAGTTGCTTTTGCCGAATAATTTTACTATAATTATGGTTGATTACAAAAACAGTCTCATAAGTATGAACATCAAATTATCGTATTCCTTCTTAGTAAATATATGATATAATTTTTTTAATTTTTGTACAATTAAATTGAGCTATAATACAAATGTTAGTAATTGATTTACACAATTTGGAGTTGTAGACGTATTGTTTTTTCTAATTTTTTTCAAATTGAAAAAAAAAATTTAATAAATTATTTTAGGACGGAATTTGTGACAATCCCATCATACTTGAGATAGACATTGTTAAATACGACTTCATTTTAGTAAGTTACTATCTTTGGGACGACAATTACAACTACTAATATCGTCCTAAAATTCTAATATATAATTCGGATTTAGCCTCAAATCCTAATATCCTTTTCCTTTCACAACATTTCTCTCTCTCCCGACCGTGTCTCTCACTCTTCCTTTCCCTCTCACCACGTTGCGCTATCACTTACCGTCGGCCGTCACTTCTCACTCTCTCTCTCTCTCTCTCTCTCCCTCTTCAAAGTATGTCTCTCACTCAATAGCTGCTGCTACTATTTTTTTTTCTTTGTTTTGAAAGTTTCTGCTAGTTTGTGAGCTTAGATGGGTTGTTTTTCTGATGATTTGGAGATGGGTGTATGACGATGATTATTATTATGGAGATACAGCTAGATATTTTTTTTTATTTTCTTGTCAGTTGTTTTTCCTTTGACGACTGATACTCATATTTTCTTTCTACTATTCTAAGTTGTTCTTTTGGTTTCTTTTTTTTTTTTTTTTTTTTTTTGTTTTTTTTTTTTTTTTTTTTTGCACTGCATCTTGATGGAAATTTTCTTGTGCTTTTGGTGTTTTTTTTTTTTTTTTTTTTTTTTTTGCACTGCATCTTGATGGAAATTTTCTTGTGCTTTTGGTGGTTTATCTCGATTTTGAATTTTGATGTGTAAATGTTTGATGAAACGTCTTAATAGAAATTATTTGCCTGCTCATCTTCTCGTTTCTTCAGTTAAAGCATTTCTATATTTTATTTTCCTCAGTTTCAATACATGACGTGATATACTGTATATTGCTTGCAATTATTGAATTTTCAATTATTAGCTTTGAGAACGAAAGTAGAAAGTTTTTCTTGATCTAGTTTCGCAGAGAACTTGAACTGAGCTTCATTTAGATGAGGAGGACTGGTATTTGTTGTTGATTGTTTCTTAATCCAGTTATTTGTTTATAAGAATGAGATTTACAAACTCCATTTTCAATGATTTTCCTTTTGTACTAATTTTTTTTCTAGGAATTCAAGAAGTTAGAAGGTCAATACTATTTAGTTCTACTCATACTTGAATTTGAAGCTTATATTTTGTTCATGCTTTATTTTCGTACCTCTAAATTCTCCTAACACGTCAACAGTTGTGTTTGAAGCACTTCATGATATTTGGTTTCATATTATTGTTTCTCTTTACATATACTAGATTCTTGGCCTACAAATTCTTGAAAATGCTCTATAATCTTATTCTCTTTACATTTTCTGAAGATGATGAAATTGTGTTATCATGGTGTGGATGGCATACATTTTCAGTTATATGATTTGCCCAACTTGTTTCTCTTACCACTATCCATCTTGAGTCTAATTGTATATATCTATAAATATGCTTGTGGTGTATATTTACTTTGCTTATGCCTTTGGTTCATATCTCTTTTATTTTTCTACCACCCATAAATTGTTTGGATTGATTTACTAAGAAATAAGTTGTAAATGAAGAAATAATTTTGTTCTTTCTTTATCTTGCCAGTGACTTCTAAGTAATTAACTTGCCAAGTTCCTTCGAATTATTTCTTGCAGTTTCATTTTGCTTTTTTTGTTCACGTAATTGTTTGAATATATTTGGTGAATATATATTACTTGAACATATTTATTGTTGGGCTTTTAGTTTTCAGATAAATGTATTTGGATGGCATACAATGTTTGGGCTGGCCTTCTAAGGTATTGGACAAGAAATGGAATAAAAAAGAAGTCAACTCAAAACAAGGCCAATCGGCTAGTGGATCCTACAGCCGCCAACACAATCTATCGTGGGGGGTCCTCCTCAATGGGCGAGCACAAGAAAAAATTAGTAAGTTAATTCGATCTATTTCAAGTTCAATTATTTTCAATAATAAATTTTTACAAATTTTTTATATGTTAAAATATATATGTAGGAAGCTCAGCTCGTCCGTCCAGCTCAGCGAATAGAGGTATTTGCTGCCTACTACAAGAAGAAAGTCGACTACAGTTGGAGTAGTTCAGGGCAGAAGAGGTAGCGGGAAATTACACTTTTTTTTTCCTTAAACCAAAAAATTTAATTATTTATTAACATATTATATCTTACTTATTCTCAGGAGACATATCAAAAGATGCTCGAGGAGCATGCCACGCAGTCGACGCAACGGAGGAGGGTGGCTACTTTGCTGCCAGTGTCACACCCCTTAGAGGAGAAATAACTTTGGACCGAGGCAACCGGGGCAAGAAAGCAGGGTTGAGTCTTTGGTATGGGGTCTGAGACATTGACTGATGCCGCTCGCCCGTGGACCAAAGACCACAGAGCATCGATATCCAATGCCGCCTCGCCGTCAGAACCTCCATTCTCAACACAACTTAAAAAAAATCAAACTTATGTTGGGAATTCTCTTCAGCAAGATGGGGATCCAGATGTTGCGCCTCGACCATCCACCGGCTGCTGCTGCCCCAGTTGAGGAGTCCATGCAACAATAGGATGAAGAAGCTGCAGACGCTCAGCTAACCGACCAGCATTCTTCCTAGCCGTTACATTAGGATTTAAATTTTAATATTTTTGTTTTGAAATTAAAAGTGTGAACTATACATTGGATTTAAATTGTGAAAAATATTGCCTTCAATCATAAATTTAATACAGTAAAATTTAGCCCAATAAAAAATATAACAACAAAAGAAGGAAATTAGTTTTTTTTTTAAATTTACTAAAAATAGGGACTGAATTTGGGACGACATTCCACCCCAAATAAAAATGAAAATACGTCCCAACTACCGTTCAAAAAATACTATGTCTATCATCTGTAAGTTTGTCTTATTTGTCCCAAATAAAAAGAGAAAACACTCCCCAAACGTTGTCCCAAACCGTCCGTAAAGCAGTCCCACGCTTATATTTCAATTATTCATCCTTTAGACAGATGTTGGGATGACTTTTATAGGTTATCCCAAATTTTGTCCTAAATTATGGGACAACTTCAACATACGTCCCAAAATCATAGCGAAATATTTTTCAATGGGGTGTTTTCAAACGGACATCGTTTCATCCAAAAAATTGTTCCAAACACCATCTCAAAAATGAAATGGGACTTCAGTCCGTCCCAAAATTCGTCGCCAATAATTTTTTTTTTTTTATAGTGGGTGTCACCCAAAGATGGAGGGCGACAGATCGCCCTCCTCTGCTATGGGAGATAACAGTTGCGTGGAGGTTAGAATGCCCTCCCCACACCATCATCTGAGCGAGCGGTGGCATAGCCGCCTCCACCAATATAAAAAAAATAAAAATTTAATATAAACTAATTCAAAAAAAATAGAAAGAAAATTATACTTTTAAAAGAAAGTTAAAACATTATAAGAATTAAGAAAATTGATTTAAGTTTTTAAATAAATGTACTATAAACAAGTATTTAATATTATTTACAGTAAATAATATAATTTATTAAAATATATTTAAACTAAAAAATTGAAGGGAGCAAGCGAGTGGATCTTATAGGGAACGTGCAAGCGAAAGCAGTAATTAAAATTCATAAATTAAAAAAAATGAATATAATAAGACCATGACTCCAAGGGGTGTACCCTTGGAGTTCCTGAGCGTCTAACGCAGTTAATAAAATAAACAATATAAAACTTTATCGAAGCTTATGGTGAAATTAAAACCGAGGAGCGCCAAGAAACGTAAATCAAGAATTACCTCTTATTTGATTTTCTTTGCGCCTCGTTTTGTTGATTTGTTCAGGCGAGACTCCAACGTAAAAGTCCTCTAAAGACACGTCCACACTACACCGGAATATAGGGACCCTTAATTCCCTTTGCTAGAAAAAAATAAGGGAAAAACACACCAAGTGTGTAGAGAGAGGGGGCCGACCGATTGCGGACTTCTAGGGTAGGAGGATTTTTTTGTATTGTGTAATAATTAGTTATTCCAAATAACTAATCAGAATATATATATATATATATATACCTTGTATGGATGTACTCCAATGTGTCTAGGTCCATTCCATTATCTATAAGGCAATATATTCTTTATTCCAAATAAAGAATGACCAACATAGCACTTTCTAAAAGTGAGAATTTCTAGTCAACTATTTCCTTTCCTAAAATTATCCAATGTGTTTAATTAGGGGGTGCTTGGCCGATTTTATTGGAATAAAGAATACAAAGCCCAAGTCATTTTAATTAAATTCAATTTAATTAAAATCCACCTAATTAAGCCCATCATATATTTAATCAAATTAAATACATTAAGACAATAAGTCTTTATTAATTAATAAGTCCAACTTATTAAATAATAAGAGCAAGCTCAATATCGATCCTATTAATTTATCTTTGGGTTCCTCCATCCAATGGATATCTTTCATTGTAAGTAATCCAATTACTCATGAAATTAATTCCAACTAATTCCTCGTCCCATCTCGGTGATTTGTGTGTGACTCTTTAGGTTAACCTTTTAGCTAGACTTGGGCTAGTGTCAAACACTATTATTAATTAAATCTAATTTAATTAACAATTCTTTATCAACTCTAGATCAAGAAAGCCCGTCACTATGGGTGGCCATCTAGCAACAGTACATGGCACTAGAGACTAGGCGAATATCCATATGAACTTTTAGGCTCTCGGTCCATATGGGTACAGTCCATCCGTTCGCTGTCTCTGGGCCTTAGTCTAGGGCATGGAATTGGGTGTCGGCTCCCATCCTAGACTAGGCCTATGCTTAATACTTGAGATCGCGTTACGCCAAATTGCTCGACATAGGAATCTCTTTTTCTATTCGATCAATGACTGTGGCCACAGGTTCATAGAGCGTAAACGCATCTCCAAGTGTGCAGGAGATACCTCTATCACGTATTGATAGGGGACAGATTCTCTTCTTGAAACTCACCATCCTCGCTACATGCTTTGACTGCACTGGACAAGACTTATGATGACCATGTCTGAGACACGATCACCTCTTGCAAAAATTCAATATACAGTCATCATACACATGTAACTTTCGTGATTCCTCAAGTTTGAGGACTACTCCCTTACTATCGGAGCCGGGGATTCGAGTCCCCGCAAGTCAATTCAGTCGATTCGACATCTAGCCAATCGACCCACTAAAATCGCACAGACATCCCACGTCTGTCGCCGATGAAATGCGGCACTCATCAAATGAATGCGACTCTCAATGTAAGCTTCCATAGGGCACTCGATGCCCATTATCGAGGTCGTCAACTTGAAACATTCCAGACCCAATCCTTGGCAGTTGATTTCATGACCGACATCCAATGCACAGTCCAACTATTGCACGGTTGTCAAAGTGATCTGTGGGCTTTATTGTGATGTCTAAAGGAAATGCAAACATATATAATGAGCACAACAAAGGAAATAACAATAGTGAATACTCATTTTATTCACTAAATAATATTACATGGAATCGAGTTATTGTCAAAATGGATTACAAGTGTGCCAATCTAATTGGCTTCCAAGTCACCTATTCTAACAAAAATATCAAATTAATCAATAAAATATAATTTTTATAGTCATATAGATATTTAAGTTTTAAAAATAAATTTAGTTTATCTACCTTTGAATTCTAATATTCATTAATTTATCAATCAAAATCAGAAATTTCTAGAATAATTTTTGGAATTTTGACATTTAATAAATATATTTAAGAAAAAATTATTTTTTTAGAAGGGATGAAAATGTGGAGAAAGAAAAAAAATCACTAAAAAAAAGGTTAAAAAAAGTAATTTGATCACAGTAATTATAAACACAATATTGGGATATTTTTGTCAGTTAAGAAATAAAAAAGGACAAAAGAAGCAAAAAAATCAAGTGCATTCTCACCACCCGCGTGCGCACTCCACCTTCCATTAATTTCTAATGGACAGAGGGTTTCACGTTAAGTTTATTAAGATGGGGAGAGGAGGACAACCTATTTTTAAAATAAAAGGGAATTTTTAGTTATTTCTTGAAAATACAAGGGGATAAAATGGAGTTTAGCCAACAAAAAAATGACTGATTTTCAGCTTGAAGCACCAAACACCATCAATATTATGGGTGTTCACTCAGTAAAATTCAATAAAAAATTTGATATGTTAAAATTCTAAGAATACTATCATATACTACTTATAACTTGAAAGTACAAGATCATTATACTCATAAGAGAAGCTAGTTGGATTTCTTCCAACACTCTAGCCTCCCAAAACCTCATTTATGAACAAGCTTTTGTTTTGATTAGATTGTTGAAACTAAACATATTTTTTCTTTCTTTGTATTAACAGGTAGAGAATGACAAAATTACTCCTCAAAATATTGCATATGCACATCACATGATCAAATTTTAATAATCCTTCTACAAGAAAGTTTACTGTGGGATTGGAATGGCACTAGATATAAACTTTAGAGATGCTAAGATTAGAAAATAATATAACAAAACTAAAGTGATTTTAAATACAAATTTGAGTATCATTTGTAAGCATAATAAATAGGCTTACGAAACAAGATGGTTGACACATAAATCCATCTAAACATAAACATAATCCAACATAATTGCTAGAAAAAATTTGCATCTAAGATATATGTATTAATCACATAAAATACATATTAGATTATTAAGTGCGAAGCAAAATATTTTAGGATACTTACCTCTAGCCATTGATTCAAATGAAAATCTACAAAAGAAAGTTGGAAAACTGCAGGAAAATTGATGTTGGATTCTTATGAAATCTGGTGCCATCAAACCGATGGTGTGTCTCCTTATCATAGGATTTCAGGGGACTCAAGTCTTAAATCACTTTTTTTCAAAAAAAAAAACTCCAGTAAAAGACCAATACAAAATGTATCATGTATTCTTAGTTGGCAGTCATCGAAACTTACTTAAGTTGGATAGTGAACCACATCAAAAAAACAATCATGCAAAGATAAGTCGTGGCTACAACTTATCAGTATTGCGCTAGATAGAAATGCACATATGATATGATGTGGCCACGGCTTATCAGATATGCACTGGACAGAAATGGTCATGTGATAAGTCGTGGCCATGGCTTATCTCATGTTCGCTATAATTTAGTTCAACATTTTTCCACTTGATCCACCTATTCAATAATCAAACTTCCATCTCAAAGGGGTCAAAATAAGAACTAAAATACATTAATCATGGCACCATGTCCTCTATTATTGAGTAGTATCATTCATGTATTATAATGCACCATGTTTCTCACTCATATGGTAAGACAACTTAATTAAATAAGCCCTATGTTTATTTAAGATTCCAAAGCAATATTATTTTCTCAATTTTAAATGTGCAAAACTGAAGTAAGAAAACACAACAACTTGATAACAGTTACATTAAACATAACAATTGTATCACGGTACAATCAAATCATGGGACCTATTCCGGTTCTAGCTACGTGATCCTTAATATTATTTGGTGGCATGCCTTTAGTCAAAAGATCAGCTAGCATCAATTCATTGCTATTCTGTTCAATGACCACTTTTTCTTCCTTAACACGTTCCCCTATGACTAAATACTTAATGTCGATGTGTTTATTTTGACTTCCACTTTTGCTATATTTAGCCATAAAAACAGTTGTTGAATTATCACAAATACTCTTAATGACTTAAAGATTGAATTCATTAATCTAAATTGTAATATGAAACTCTTCAACCACACACTATGTGAAGTTGCCTCAAAACAAGACATGAACCCAACTTCCATATAGGAAGTAGCAATTAGAATTTGTTGCGTACTCATCCAAGATACAGCTCCTCTGCAACCATAAAGATATAACCAGATGTTGATTTTCTTTAATCAACACAACCAACGAAGTCTGAATCAAAGTACCCAACAACTTCAAAATTCTCAGTTCGTTTATACATAACCATGTAGCTATTTGTCACTTGAAGATACCTCATGACTTTCTTTACAAGCCTTCAGTGGTCCAAACCCGGATTACTCTGATATATTCATAACATCCCTACGGCAAATCCAATGTGGTCTTATACAAACTTCAACATGTATCCTTCATATGAGATGTCCTTCATTTGTTCCCTTTTGAGGTCATTCCTTGGACTCTGGTTCAAATGTAACTTGTTGATAACATCCTTGGGCATTGGACCCTTCACAATAGAAGCTACACTAGGTGAACAATCTTTCATCCAAAATCTTTCTAAGACCTTATTGATATAGGTTTCCTGAGACAATCCCAAAAATGCATCGAGATTTATCCCTATGAATTTTGATGCCAATAGCATATGATGCCTCACCCATCTCTTTCATCTCAAAATTCTTGAAAAGAAATTATTTTACTTCACATAGCATATCATTGTCGTTTGTAGCAAGTAAAATATCATCCACATAAACCACAAGAAAATAAGTTTTACTCCCACTAACCTTTTGGTATATATATTGATCTATGAGATTCTCTACAAATCCAAATGAGGAGATAATATCTTGAAATTTAAGTACCAGTAACGGGAGGCTTGTTTTAAACTATATATGGATTTCTTAAGCTTTCATACCAAGTGCTCAATGTTACTAGAGGAGATCATATTACTTTATATAAACCTCTTCCCTAGTTCACCATTTAGAAATGACATTTTCACGTCTATTTGATGCAAATCCATGTCAAGATGGGCAACAAACGCCATGATAGTGCAAAGTTATTCTTTCTTAAATACAGGAGAAAAGGTCTCTTTGTAACTGATTCCTTCCGTTTGAGTGAATCACTTAGTTAAAAGTCTTGCTTTATATCCTACGATGTTGCCTAATGAGTCTTTCATTGTTTTAAGGACCCACTTACACATGACTTTAAAATCATCATGAAACTCGACAAGATCCTAGACTTCATTTGATGCTATGGAATTCATCTCCTCTTTCATAACATCATACCAAAAATGCGATTCCCTACTTTTCATGGCTTGCGAAAACATCAGAGGATTTTTTTTTTTTTTTTGCTCCAATATGATACTCAGGCGCTTGTAGACATACCACATACTCGCTAGGAATTGTCGATCTGTTTATCTAAGTAGATCTTCTTAATGTTGCCTCGACATTCTCCTAGTGAGCTTGTTGTTCTATATTTTCAGCACATGTGGAACAATCAGATCTACTGGTTCATAATCATTAGTTTGTGGAACTGTTTGGATTGGTTGTTGAACATGTGTTTGAATTGTAGGAGTGTTGTGAACTACAACAATCAATCCATTACTTGAGGTGGGGTTGAGATTTTGAATGATCGACATCAGATCTTATAATCAATCCTTTATTGCTCTCACTAATCAAGTCATCCTTAAGAAACTTAGATTCCTTGATTCCACAATCCTAGTGCTATTTGATGGACAATAAAATCCATAACCCTTAGACCTTTCAGCATATCCAATGAAATACCCACTAATAATCCTTGTATCCAACTTCTTTACTTGTGGATTGTAACTCTCACCTCATACTGATGACCCCAAATGCTTACATGCCTCAAACTCAATTTCAAACTTTTAAATAACTCAAATAGCGTCTTAGGAAACAACCTTGGTTGGAACTAATATGTACACAATCATTTGTAGAGTTTTAGTCCATAAAAACTTAGGAAGTTTGAGTTAGCTTTCACGCTCCGCATCATGTCCAATAATATTGGATTTCTTCTTTTGGCTAAACCATTTTGATCCAGAGAACCAAGCATGGTATATTGAATAACAAAACTTTGCTTCGCTACAAACTTTGCAAAAGGACCAAGTGTTTATCCACCTTCACAATTTTAACTTATTTACCACATTATTTTTCTATTTCTGCCTTGAAAACTTTAAAAACATCATTCATCCTTATATTCAAGGAAGTAGATATACATGTATAGTGAGTAGTCATCAATAAAGGCAATAAAGTATCTTCAACCATATGAGTCCAAGTTCAAAACACAAATATCCGTATGTATGATTTTCAATACGTTTGAACATCTCTTGGCACCTTTCTGTGACACATTAGTTTGTTTGCCTTTAATGACGTTCAAACAAGCGCCAAAATCAATAAATCTAGAGTATTGAGTACTCTGTTATTTAATAAATTATTATATTCTCTTTATGGAGATGTGCCTCAATCACAAGTGCCACACAAAATAGAGGAATCCTCATTCATAACAAATCTTTTAATGCCATCACTATAGGTCACATGCAATGTGTAAAGTGCATCACTTTGCAAATAAATATGACAAAGATCATTAGATAATAACCATTCCCAATAAATTGAGTATTATAAAATAAAGTAATACCATCTCCAAAGTCCAAGAAATATTCTTAAGGTACAAGTCTTGAAACTGAAATCAAATTTAAGAGAAGTTTAAAATATAAAAAGTCTTTTTCAATACTAATACAAACCTACTATTAAGAACTAGTTTATATGTTCCAATAGTCTTTACATGTGAACACATCTTGTTGCCTAAATAGATGTAGTATTTACTTTTCATTGACTTTGTTAGATTTTTCGAACTTTTCAAAGAGTTTGTGACATGAATTGTAGAACCAGATCAGTCCATCATGTGTTATGACAAACATCAATCATATTTGATTCATACAAACACAACAAAGTTGATTACCTTTTTTTTCAAGCCAAATCTTAAATTTAGGACAATCTTTCTTTATGTATCCCTTATTTTTAAAAAAGAAACACTTTGATTCTTTCTTAATTTCACCATGAGGAGGTACCTTTCTCTTCCCCCTTTTTTTTGACTTGATCCTTATTCTTTCTTTGTCTAGCTATATGCATACTTTCCCAAGCCTCCATAATAATCTCCCTTCCTCTTGCACACACATGGTCATGAGTTTATTAATTGATCATTTATCCTTTTATGTGTTGTAAGTGATTTTTAAAGGAGCATATTAAGGTTACAACTATTCAAAATATAGTGCACAAGGAAAGATTTAGACATATCAACTTCAAGAGATTTTAACCAAGCCACTGTGTCCCTCATTTACATATTATGCTCATGCATACCACTTAAATCAATGAGTGTTTGATAAGAAAATCTCACAATGGTGCTATCAAGTGCTTTATCTAAAGACATAAACTGGTCATCAATGGCCTTCAGCAACTTACGGACATTATCATGCTAGTCAACTGATCCCCAAATACTAGTCGAAATTTAGTCTTTATGAACATCGCACTGAGGCGATTAGATCCCTCCCACTTTGATAAAGATCAACCTCATCCAGCTGGTTAGTTTCAGTAATGAGGTCGGTTCATCTTTTCTTATAGTATAATCAATGTCTATCCAGCCCAATTGAAAAACAATTCCCTCTTTCCACACTTTATAATTCGAAAATATCACACTTCATATTAGAGAAATTCATAGGTTGAAAGACTGCAGTATAATATATGCATGCTTATGTCACAAGATAGAGACAAAACACTTAATCATGTCTTACCAATGTAAAATATGTAATAAATGAATCAACAACAAGAATTATCTGTGGGCTAAATCACTAACTCAATGGTCCACATGCATTTATAACGAAATTATCAAGTTACATTTCATTTCTCAATCTCTATGCGTTTATCAAGAAACATAACTTAATATTGCATCTTGATTAATCATCAAGTATAACAAAATTCGTGAGGGATAATCTTATTGCGTTAGATATGATCAATCACAATTAATGCCATTTTCCTATGTATGTGATCATGAACTATGATGGCATAAATATAAACTAAAGATGTTTGATTAGTCTCTAATTAATGAAAATGCCTATCACAAGGCATTAAAGTCCATGAATCAAATTGATTCAAATATGCATGACAAATATATATATGTATAATAAATCCCCTAATATGTATATTTTCAAGCACAATAAATACATGATAGCTTAAATGTAGAATTTATACATATAACTTTCAATTTCAAAAAGAACAACATCATGCTCAAATAAAAGCAGGGATAAAGCATGCTCTGATACTAAATACAATCATAATAAATAGGATATAGGAAACATGATGGTCGAAAAGTAAATCTAAACTGATGGTATGTCTCCTTACGATCATAGGATTTCAAGGGACGAAAAATTGATGTTAGATTCTTTTAAAATCTAGTGCAATCAAACAGATGGTATGTCTCCTTACGATCATAGGATTTCAAGGGACGCAAGCCTTAATCATGTATTCTGAAGAAAAATCCAACAAAAACCCAATGCTTTTTTATGCTTTTTTCCATAAAAAATTATCATGTATTCTTAATTGGGGTTACCAGAAGTTACTTAAATTGAATAGTGGACAACATCAGAAAAACCATCATATAGTGATAAGTCGTGGCCACAATTTATCAGATATGTGCTAGACAAAAATAGTCATGTGATAAACCATGGCGACGGCTTATCTCATGCCCGCTATGACTTCAAAATGACATGTTAGAACCATACATCCAACATCATTATGACATTTATCTGTAGTATGTGGAGTATAGTCATATAAAGATAATTGTTTTCAAGTACAGGATTTGATTCATCTAATTTAGGAGGATCAGTAGTTAATTTGAATCATGATTGTTATGTATTTGGATTATTTTAACATCCTATATAAAGGAGTCTTTTGTCTTCTTTCCCTTCATGAAAGTTTCTTATAATATCACAAGAGAGTGATATATATTTTATTAAATTCAATCAATTAGTAAAGTCTATAAACTAAATTCATCCATTTCTTGTGAAATTTGATAATGCTAAAACTTGTATAACGGCTTAAAGTAAGTCTATACTTTCACAGGACATTCTTTAAGTTGCAGTGTAGCATATAAGAATAAAAAAGTAAATTAAAAAAATACCACTTGAAATAGGCTTAATTATATAAACAATATTCAATTCTTTATAAAATTACAGGTACAATAACGGAGTGGTTGTTAATATGATGTACCTCAGGGGTTATTTGTATAAAATTTAATCACTAAATAAAGGGTGTATGTAGAATTTTTGTAAAAGACAGAGGACGTTTGTGTAATTAGACATAAATTATGAGATATTAATATAATTTATCCTAAAATAACTCAAGATCCCATGAATTTTCTAACATGTGGCATCAAGGAGCTAGAGTGGTTTGCAATATTAAATCTAATAAAAATTAGACCGCGATTAAAGAGTAAGAAATTAGAGTAAATTACATTAATACTAGAAAAATTATAATTTTAGTTCTGTAAGTAATGGTATATTTTTTGCCATGTACTTATATATTTTTGCAAATTAATCTCATAATTTTTCAAACTTCGTCAATTGAGGACAATTCCGACAAAGTTCACAAAACATTGGCATGTATTGCACACATGACGCGCTAATTTACAGATCGACCAATTTATAAATTTTCAGTCAGAGTTGTCCTCAAATTGCAGAATTTTTAATTGCAGGACCAAATTGTCAAAATTGATTTCGACATAACCAAAATTGCCACTCTCTATACTTACAGGATTAAAATTGTTATTATTCCAATTTGTTTTGGATAAATTATCAATTAGAAGTCCAAATAAATTGACTAATAATTGAATCTCAAATTAAAGGTCATATCGAAATTGAGCTTTATAAATTTCTATGATGGATGAATCCCGAATAAAGCATGAAATTATTTCTTTATTTGATTAACTAATTGGACCAGCACTACAAATAAATTAATTTTATTGCGACTAAAAGATTACAACAAAATATCCCGTCTCAATTTGCATAAGACATTCCAATGATTTTGCAATTGATGATGTCATCTTTTGTAATAAAATAAGGTGACTAGTTGTGAAAACCCACTGCTAACTCAAGCTTGTCTTATGTATTCAGGAAAACGGTTCCGAATAGTTTTTCGTCATATAATTTCAACGGTTATTTTGAAAGGGAACATACACATTGCAATTTTGAGGCGATTTTTGCAATGGAAGCGTAACATTTGAGATGGTATGTCGACCAAAATTGTTGACCTCAAAATCACTGCAACGTTTATTGGAATAGGCAAAACTTTTTGCATCTTTCATCTTCCATCTCAAATTCTTTATTCCATCGCAAGTATAACGGTTATTTTCACAATGGATAATTTGATCGTCGAAAAGTTGTCGGAAAGACCATACAAAGTGAACAACAACTATTTCTCAACAACTAGCTTTTGTCCATCGCAAAATTTGCTAAAGTATTCATTCCGAATTTTTCTATATATGTTGTTTTGATTCCATTTTTTATTCACTCTCTTCAATCATTAAACCCCACCCCCACCCCCCATACACAAACACACTTAATCTCTCTATAATTTTTTAGTATATAAAAATATTACCAGCATGTACCACTGTTGATCTTTAAGTTGAGTTTAGGGGAGGTAGACTGTGATTGACCAGGTAACAATTAGAACTCTTTTTTTATCAATGTAGTTTAATATGTGTTTTTAATTTATCTATTCAAATATTAATTATTATTAGTGACAATTAAGTAACTTATAGCTCGAAATTTATATGTATATATATATACTAGGTAGTGATCATTATGTTAAGATACTTGAGGAGGTAAATGTATGTGAAAAACCTGCTGGGGAATGTAGGTATTAGGTAGAAATTTAAGGATGGTATTCATGCCTCCGTAGAATGGACTAAATGTCAGCGTGCACATATGGATGTCAAGAACATCAGATGCCCGTGCCAGAAGTGAAAGAATGAAAGGTTCGAAACGACTGATGAAGTTATGTTCGACTTATTTAGGAACAAGGTTTGTGAAAGAATATTATAATTGGACTTCATATGTTGATGATAGGTTATAAGAGTGCTACAATTTACTGACCGTCTTGGTTCTTGAGCAAACCTCAGTTGTAAAGGGTGATTATCAGCATATGAACTGGGACAGAGAATATGTAGCGGGTCTGACATATTTTTCATCATACACCAAGAGTGCACTGGGGGTCCAAGCTCCTATCATTTTAATGTTGGTCAAATTAATTCTAGTTCTTGGTACAATGGGAAAGCGTAAGACTATAATGTATTGGGTTGTTAGATTCATTTTTCAATATAGTGCATGTTGCTTACAACCGTTGTACAATGGTTAACAAATCCCAATTATCGCTGGTTGTTAGGTTGGTAAACATCAAAATCGAGCATAACATGTTCGAAAGGTGCTACAATCAGGTGTCCGTGTGGCTAGTGACCTATTACCCTGCGATTGCACCATTCTGTTTGATTACTACAACATAAAGGAGATGATAAGAGAATTGAGTTTACTCTAGTCAAGAAGATTGATTCATAATATTTGCATGCTGTACTGGAAAGACGACAATCAATTACAATACTGCAAGTTCTGCGCCGATCCAAGGTAGAACCAAAATTCCATCATATGAAGTCACAGTATGTCGTACTGAAGTACTTGTCACTGACTCCACAACTACAGAGGTTGTATGCTTCACCAACAACTGTAAAGCATAAGATGTGGTATGCTAGCTATCAGACGGAGGACGGCTCCATGTGCCATTCTTCTTATGCAGCGGGCATGAAGGCATTTTGACCAAACCCACCCAGATTTCACAATGGAGCGTCTTAATGTTAGACTTAGTTTGTCCACCAATGGGTTTACATGACATGATCAGTATAGCTGGACATATTCATATAGACCGATTACCTTCACACCGTACAATCTAAGTGATGATGAGGGGATGATGCATCACATGATGATACATTTTGGTGTTCGACCATATTTGGAATAGCTTGAGCATCTAGCCGATGACCCTGCCACCACAGATGATATCATTTAGGGCCACCAACCGCCTAACGAGGAGCAGAAGGAAGACGAAGCTTTAAAATAAGTTTTTTCTTGGAAATCTTTCAATCTCATAACAAAATTATCTGAATTTTATTGATATAGTATTTTTATTAAAATATGTTTTTAATTTATTAATACTGCATTTAATTTAATTGCTTTCCATTTCAACTTTTAAATTCAGTTTTAAAATACAATTTAAATAAAAATAATAATAACTTAATATTTAATTTTAAATAATAAAATTTTGAAATATTTTGATGGAAGTTGTGACGTCCATTTGGTATAAAATAAAATATACATATATATATTCTAACTGTCAAAAATCAAGATACCCATTGCAAAAGTTGGTCTCAATTTGCGACCAAACATGTTGTCAAACTCATCCCAAATCTTGAGGCAACAAATGTCACAAAAGCCATCCCAAATGAGTTAATAGCTCTTTGGTATATGAGACGAATAACCGTCGCAAATTTTCCATTTCAAAGTCCGTTCTGAATGTTTATAGATAGTATAATATAATCTGTCTCAATATCAACAAAAATATATTCTATCCAATTGGCACAACATGTCATGGAAACATCAAAACCATCTATACCAGTCAAAATTATTCCAACAGGATTTTCTCTCACGTTGAAAATATTTTCCGACTCTAGTGTAGCTGATGATTTGTCTCTCGTTGCAAAGTTAAAAATGCGAAGAAAATCCATGTAACTTCCATCGCAAATTCTATTGCAAAAAGGCTATATGTTTTTTATACTGCAAGACACGTTTAAATATGACACATTAATTAGGAAAATAATCCTCCAAATAGTGTTCAAACCAAATAGAAGTGATCTCTAAACCAAAACCAAATAAAAGAAAGAGAAAGGCGAATACCAATGATTCGATGTCACATCGTGTGATTAATAACATAAATTTGATAGCTTTTATTTTTGGAGGACCATTCAGGATGAAAATTCATAAATTTCTTGAAAATCCCAAAATTAGCATATTGCATGCACAACACATGCGATTTTTCTAGGAAATTGGCTGAAATTGTCCTCAATTAACAAATTTTAAAAATAATGGGATCAAATCATAAAAATAAATTTGTACAGTACAAAAAATATCATTCCCCTTACTTATATGTCCAAAATTTCAATTTTTCCTCAATACTCCGTAAAATCAGGTCTTTCTACACAAATATTTTCTTTTTTTTAATAAAAATTATTATTACATATCTTACATCGATAACAACAAATTACGAAATACATTAATTCGATCAACGCTCTCATACATCACACTAAATAACACAAATACTCATTATAATAAATTGCTCATATTAAATGACACTAACACTCTACACATTTAACAAGACTCAAACTCATTACACAAATATTTTCTATCATTTGTAAAATTACAAATACAAAGTCTAATTAAAAGCATCTTCCCCCAAATTACCTAACAATCTATGATAGATGTCTTAACAATTTTTGAAAGTATGAAAGAGTGGACCAAACTCAACCTTAATGCTCCTAATAGGATCTGCATATCTGTAGATATTATTTTGTATATGTGTTCAATGTAAAGGGATGAGTTATGGTGGGCCTTCAACCAACAATAATGGGAAGTGAAAGTTTAGGTTAAAAGAAGTTGGGGCATTATATGGTGGAGGTGCCCTGGTCAAAGGGTCTGGATTTTGGGATTTTTTTTTTTTTTTTTTTTAAGTGTGAATTTCCTCAAAGAAAGGAAAAAGAACACCAAGCTTTATCTACTCATATTTGCTCATACCAAATTACAATTTTTTTTTTAAGATATTTCTAAGTCTATACTATGTCCTAAAAGTATTTAGTTAAACTTTTTTAAACTGCAATACTTATAAGTTCCCAACATAAGACATAAAATTCTTAAAAATTGTTTGGAAAAAAAAGATGACATTTAGACTTATTTTAAAATTTTAGCCTATGGTATGTGGAACTTTAGATTGGATTATAATGTTTCCACAAAAGTAAAAAAAGAAAAAGGATAATTATTTGGTGTTTTCTTGAATTTTGGTGTAATAAGTTTTATAGTTGAAAAAATTATATCTAGTATTTATAACGTTTGTTCTCATCTAATAAATATGTCCGCTCATTAACTAAAATTCATCGAATCTACTAATATTAACAAAAAAAAAATAAATGTATGTCCACATTTATCCAAAGTTAATTTATTACGAATTTATTGCAGATCAAACAATCTTTTTTTTTAATCAAATTGTCATTATAAGAGTGAAGATTTACCTTCCCACATACATTATCGCATAAAGACTTAACCAAAAAAAAAAAATTTATGTAACATACAATAAACCAGGTCTGTAAATATTATTTTTCATTCAATCTTTTTATCGGCGTCAACAAATACGATGAATTTAAACTAAAGAAAAAATTCTTTAATTGAACAAAAACAAACAAGGGATCTATTTGTTAGACTATAATAACTTTTGAAAGTATTAAGTAAAATTTCTCAAACCTCAACAACTGTACCAGTAATTTCACCAAACAAAGATCGTGTAATTATTCATAAAAAAAAATAAAAAAAATGAAACAACATTATCATGTAAGACGTGATAATGTATGCCTAAGTTGAACTGTCATCACCCTTTATCAGAATCCATAAAGTCTAAAGGTTATGACTGCGTAGTGCGTACTGCACAATTTGCAAGTCCTTTAAAGAATTTCCCCCACGTACTCATATTATTTTCTTTTTTATTTTTGTCCTTCAAATCAGTTCAAATCAGATGGATCAGACTTGAATTCAACAAAACACATGACATGGATCAGACTTGAATTCATCAAACCACATGACAGAATGCATATATGTAATCAAATTAATATATTGTATTGAAAATGTTGTGTATCATAAATGAGAAAATTATTCTGATTTAAATAAAAAAAAAATTACCGTACCCAACACATTAATTCAACAAAATTGGAAGAGCTAGAAATATAAGTACTTTGCCAATAAAAGGGAAAAAGTTTATATGCAATTCATGAAATCCACAACATGGGATTTTACATATCAAACTCAACAAAGTAGAAAGAATATCTGCTGCCTTAGGAATATACAAGTTTGAGTATATCATCATCATCATCATATAGAAGAGGAAGAAAGCTCCTGCTGTTTGGAATTCAGAACAAAAACGACGTCGGAGCGAACGCCGGCAACGCCATCGCCTGGCAAGATTTCCTGAAATCACACGCCAACAACATGTATACTTAGTCACGAATTCTGCCTCAAAAAATTGGGGAAAACCGAGTCTAGATCGATGGTGTAATGAATTATAGGAAGATGATGAGTAGGTACCAGTAATCCTCTCCGTGACTTAGCGACCGCATATCCTTCGCCGCCGATTTGAGTCTGAACAGCGGCCGTTTCCGGTCATCGACACCGGCGGAACTTCGGTTTACGCCTCCGCCTCTGTTCGCCTCTAGCAACGGGTTGTCCTCGGAGATCGAGTTGAGGTTCGGCTTCCAATGCCTACTAGCACCGCCGCTGGACTTCACTTTTGTTAGCCTCTTACGCGTTGTGCAGCGAATTCCTTCCTGCACCTCCGCCTGCGGCCCAGCCTCCGCCGCTGGGCTAACCATTGCGCCGCCCCAACAAGATCCAAGTTCCGAGAAGAACTTCATATATTGGGAAGAGAGAATTTCAGTTGCGTATTGTGATGTGTAAAAAATACTACCAGTACAAGGGATTATATATAGAGGCGGGTTCGGGGGGCTGGGGGGGAGGGGGGGTAAGGATGGTTGTCATTATCCACAGAGGAGTATGGGTTTTCTGTGGAGCCGCCTTTTACTGTGTGCTCGATTGGTCCCAGGATTTTATAAATTCATTCACTATGTTTCCTTTTATTTTTAATTTATTTTAGTGTATTTTTGGGAAATAGATAGAAAGATAAAAATAAAAATAAATAAGTATGTGTTAAAAACAGTATGTATATTTAAATTTATTTTTAAAATAATATAAAATAAGTATGGTATGTGTGATATTATTTAGTAGGAGACAAAATCTACTATTCATTGTCAAATCATATCTCTTTTATATATATTTATATATATATGTATGAGTATGTACATAATTTTTTTAGTTGTAGGACCTATAATTAGTTGACTTATTTTGACAAAAAACAAGTGAGACACTGTTTTAAAACATTTCAAAATACACCAAAACTTTCGAAAAAATTAAAGAAAATATTTATGTTTCAAAAATGAAACCAAACACTATGATTATTTCCGACACTATATAAAACGTAGGATAATTAATAATTACAATCATCATTTATGAGGTGTTCGGCCAAATTTATAAACTTTTTAAAATATTTTATAAGATGTTTGGCAGTTTATAAAATTAAAAAATAAATTTAATAATAGTTTTAAAAGAGCTTATAAGATTTTAAAATAATATATTTTTGATCTATAAGCTTTTAAAAAAAAATTTAAATTTTTTAATATTTTTTTATAATAGTTTATGAATCACATAAAATTAATATGTTATAAGATAAAAATACTTTTATTTATAAACTCAGATTCACCGTCTCTCAAACACACACACACTCTCTCTCTCTCACACAGACACACATACTCTCGATGATTTAAAGAATTTTGTTTATTATTTAATAGTTTTTAACATTTGAAAAAGAGATAATACTTTATTGTGTAATAATAAATTATTCTAGTTAAATAAGAATAAAATTAGTATTGATATTATATTTATTAAAAAAGATAAATTTAAAATATTATAAATTATACGACTAGAAATAATCATTGCATTAACAAAGAAAGTATCAATCATATATATATATTAGTATCAACTATTATGATTCTATGAATATACATATATATTATTATTATTCCAAATTTTAGGTAATAATTCATTAACATTTTATTATTGAAAAAAAATTATCTATAAATATTTATTTGGAATTAGATTAATGTGTAGTATTTATAAAAGTATTTTTTAAGATTTTTTAAAATAAAATATATCAAGAAATAACAACTTATTTGATTTTAACGGTATCAATTAAAAATCGTATTATGCCAAACACCCTAATATCTTATAAGATGTTTTCACATCTTAAAAGTTTAAACATCTTATTTAATCCAAACACTTTATTTTTAAAATAAAATCCAACATCTTATTCTAAAACATCTTATAATAAGATGTATGAGCTTATAAGATGTTATAAAAAAGCTTAGCCAAACACCCTGTCAGTGTAGTTATACTTAAATTTTCTGTAATTTAAAAAAAAATATATTTCATACTTTTGAGATTGCTTTCGTGTAACAATAAGTTTATTAATTAGTAAAAATTTATTAAATTTGATGATATTAACAAAAATGACAGAAGAATCTATATTTACTCTGGAGACTTATTGTTGATTTATTGCAGGTTAAATAAATATTTTTATAACTAAATTATCCTCATATGTTTTCGTACGTTAATGCATGTAATAATGTATATATTCATCGTTATAATGGTAATTTAACTGAAAAAAAAAAATATTTGACCTGCAATAAGTCAATAATAAGTCAATCGACGGTAAAAATCAATATTCATTCAGTTTTTTGTTAATAATCAACAAATCCATTGAATTTTAACTAATGCAATAATCTATTTGTTAGATGAAAATAAATTTTAGGGAAACTAAATGTAAAGTGTAATTGCACCAAATTTTAAGGGGAGTGTAATTATCCACAATAGAGTGAAGTAGAGTTATCTTTTCTTAAATTTGAAATAATTATAAATATCTTTTTATTATTTAAAAATTATAAGTATCTCCTCAAATTAAAAATAATTATATAGCCTCTAATTGTGATGTAAAAATTTATTATTTTACAATTATTGATTCTTTGTTTCTTTTAATAATATTCAAGAAAAAGTAAAAGAAAAACTATTAGGATCAGTAAAGTAAATAATCCATAACGCGTATTAGTTCATAAAATTTTTTAAAAAATTGTAAAATTATAATTTATAGTTCAAAAAGTATTTTCGTCAATTCAACATAAAAAAAATTAAATGAAAATTAACAAAATGGGCTTGTTGTCCAGATGTTATAATGAAGAGGATATGTATAATTATATTCAATCCCAAAATGATGCGACTTAAGCTTACACATTTACTATTAAAGTAGAACTGTATCTACTATTAAAATAGATGTTTTCCACATATTGAGTGGGGTTGGAACTCACGACATTAGATTCATGGGGTCTTAACTTCACTAATAGAGTTATAGGATTTCAGTTTCGTCAATTTAAAATTAAATGCGTACCATTTTTAATTCTAGTATAATATATTTAGTATATGAATTTTATACACATGATATGCATATATACAGTATATTATTAAATGCAATTAAAATAATACTAATTTGGGGGTATTTGCAAATGCTGAAAGAGTTTTTCTCTAGGATATATTTTCTACCAACTTTTACAATTTATCGATAAAATTGTAACAATAAAATTATTTTGTTTTAAATACTCCAACTCAATTATTACTACTGTTTAACATACAACTTTTTCTATAATATATTCTCACCACAAAAATAGAAGTTATTGTAAACGGCCCTTTTAAAATATAAGATCTGCACTGCACAAATCAATAATTCCAGTAGAAACGAAGGCAACATATGAGATCCTTTCCAAAAAACGAAAGAAAAAAAAAACCCGATATTTTTTACAATATTAAAATTTATATTAAATTTTAAAATTACTCTTACACTAATCGAATAATTGCATTATTCATGGTCCACTATGTGCTACTTTTTAGATGAAAAGTAAACTTAATTTCTTTTGGAAAAAAAAAAAGAAAAAAGTATTGTTTTAGTCCGCGAAGTATGCCTAATTTTAACTTTAGTTCGATAACTATGTCCATTTTTGTTTAGGTCCATTAATTTATGAAATTGCTTACTTTTAGTCCTCTGGCAGATTTTCGGACAATTTTACCTCTATGAGTGCATATGGACTAAAACTGTCTTTCAAAAGTTGCAAAGGGGTAAAATTATCCGAAAACCTGCCAGAGGACTAAAAATAAGCACCGGACCTAAACAAAAATGAATATAATTATCGAACTAAAATTAAAATTAGGCATACTTAACGGACTAAAATAATACTTTTTCGAAAAAAAAATTAGAAACTTCATCCACACAAAACTATAGATGCACCTAAATATGCTATTAATTAAAGCTGACCAAAAAGATTAATGTAAAAAAAAAAAAAGAATAAATATTATAATGAATGTTGTCATAGTATGGGGCTATGTACATTTATTTAATTTGTGGTGAGATTTTGTAACAATAAAACCACTTGAAAAGTAGGGTTGACGGAAGTAATTGTGGGCTAAGTTATTGAGGATAGATAAATTAAATTTATTTGTGTAAGTGCTTTACAACAATACATGAGAGCTAGTGCTCCCCAAAGTGACTATTATTGTATAAGATATTGTTAATAATAAGATTAATTATACGTAGATCGATTTAAAAAATGTGGAATCATTTTTTTTTTTCAAAAAAAATTTAAAATTATATTTATATCTTCTCTGAAAAATCTTCATTTGCATTTGACCCTTTTTATTAGGATTTGGACGAAAAATATTGATGTTAGCAAAAATATTATATAAATAGTTTAATTTTTTTCCCGTCATTTAACATTTTCATGTATATTTTTGTGCTTGTAAAGAAATAAATGTAATATATATATAGTGAGATTAATATCATTAGAATTTTTTTCTTATAATTATTACATGAGAATATTAAATGGGGTATAAAATTAAAAGTTTATGTAAATTTTTTTAACGTCAATATTTTTTGTCCAAATCTTAATGAAAGAGAATCAAGTATAAACAATGAGAGGGTGTAAGTATAATTTTAAATTTTCTTAGAAAAAAATATAATTTTGTATTTTTAGGAGGGGTCTATTTGTAAATAACTCTTAATAATATTTTTTTTTATGTTTATTACTGTGAGGGTGGCACTTTACAAACCCGACATGGGAGAATGTGCATGAGCCATGTAGGCTGGTCAGGATTTTTATGGTTAACCTACTATCTGTCAAGAGCTAAAACCTAACCACATCACAATTATCATCAATACACAGGTCATAACCTACGTTTAGTCCCACCAAACGTTTTGGTGAACATTTGAACCCACACATTGTGGGCACGATGATATTCAACCGTGATCAGGAATATTTACATTTTTCATCCCTATTCTCTGCCACTTATATAATTTTGATCCCTATTTTTTGTCCCTAAATTAGACGAATTTTGCACATTTTTTGTACTTTTGTTAGGTTTGCACAAGGAATTTTGAGTTTGGGAAAAAATCACAACTCCTTGACGAGCTCTGCATGGAGTCTTATTCTCAATAGTCCTAAGATATAAAATTTTGAGACTTTTAAATTACAATAAATTTACTGTTCAGAATATTTTCTGATATTGGAGTATTTCATAGCAAACAATAAGAAATATATCATGTCACTCTCTTATTGAACAAAAAATATCCATAAGAATTCAGTTCTTCACACATAAATTAGTGGAAATTGTGGACGTATGTTATCAATTTCCTCAAATTAAAAAATTATTGTGCGAGTATTGGCACTCAAGAGGAACGGTAGGTGGTCAATGATGTCGTAATCCTTATTTTTTATGTGTTATTTTTTTGGCACGGTAAAATCGTTACTAGATATATTCAAAAATAACTATTACAATTTTCGTTCCAAAAATCAGTCCAACTTTGAAATGGTGAAATATTTGAATTCTGTTTGGAACACGTTATTAGAATTAGTGATGGTCTTGAGATGACCATTCCTAATTGTGATACAAAGAATGTAAAAAAAAAATGACAATTAATAAATGTATTCCAAAATGAGGTGCAATTTGAAACGATTTTGTACTAGTATCACTACACGCGTGCTTAAGTATCATTTCTACTAAAAAAGTTATTGTGTTATAAAGGCCGTGACTAAATTAGTTCCAAGTTGGAATGGTTTTCTGTAATTTTAATAATGTATTTCTAAGGCCGTTCCAAAAATAGAAAAAACGGATATATTTCAACAGTAATTTTAATAATGTATTTCTAAGGCCGTTCCAAAAATAGAAAAAACGGATATATTTCAACAGATTGAAAACCATTCCAATATGAGGTCCTAAGACCGTTCCAAATACAGTACAGATTGTAAATAAACGGCTAGTTTTTAATGGCTATTTTTGTGTTCCAGAAACCGTTCCAAAGTTTTCTATATATATGTTCCTCTCTTTTCATTTAATTTTACTATCTTCTTCAATTTTTCTTGTATTCTCTTTATTTTCTTAGTCTCTCTCGAATTTTCTTGACCTCTCACTATCCCACTAATATTTTTATACTCTCGTTCGTCAATCTGTCTTGAATTTTTATTGATATTTGAAGTTATTTTAGTCAGGTAACAATTTTAATCTTTTATTGATCAGTTGATTATATTTGTCATACTTTTGTCAGTTAAATTTAATGTTAATATATATATATATATATATGTATGTGTGTGTGTGTGTGTAGGACTCATTATGTTATGACAGTTGAGGAGATGGATGTATAAGAAGAACCTACCAAGGAGAGTGACTCTTACTCCGGAGTTTGAGAATGGTATTAGTGCATTTATAGAATGGGTCAAATATCAATATGCATATATAGACGGTGAGAAAATTAAGTGTCCTTGTCAGAAGTGCAAAAATAAAGTTATCAAAACCTCGGACGAGGTTAATTTTTACTTGTATATGAAAGGTTTTATGTTGGAGTATTATAATTAGACTTCACATGGCGAGAGGAGGGTGCAGGAGTACTTTGAGACCATCACCACGTCCCCTTTGCAGGAGAAACAAACTCCTCCTGAAGAGAAGGATACCGGTATGCACTGGAATGATGCGGCGCAAATGGATTAGGAGCAAATGATGGTTCTCGATGCCGCCCCGCCGGCTTTTTGGTCTTCTAATTATAACCAAGATGGTACGTCTGATGATGGTACGAGGTCCTGTCCTACTGATGCCGGGATTAGTTCATATTACGGGGGCCCCCTATAATTATGTGTCTACTGAAAGACACAAATGCATTCTATCTGCAAAACGGTAGAAATGCATGCTATTTTGACTGCCACAAACAGTTCCTTCCCCCGACCATCCATACGGTAGGAAAAAGAAGGCATTTTCTAATAATTCATATTTCATAACGTTTATTACATTCCATTATTTCATATTTATTCAATCAATTAAATTCATAAATATAATTAATTAAAAGCTTATTAATTTTATTTATTATAATTTTTAAAATATATAAATTAAATTGTTTATTGAACTTTATTCAATATACAAATTAAATAATTTATAAAAAATTTATTATAAAATAAAAAATTAGGAACGATTTTAGTAATTGTAAAGAAAATGTTACAAATCTAAACAAGTAAGCATTCCTAATATCATTGCTAAAATAGTTTTGAACACGTGTTCCTAAATAAGATTGATCATTCCTAATACCGCTAGTAAAATAATTTTAAATACATGTTTCTGAATAAGATGACCGTTCCTCAAATGATTACAAGAGACTATTCCAAATAAAAATTTGACCGTGCCTAATACTATTGCAAAGATTGACAAACAAGCCATTCCAATGACCGTTCCTATATATATCACAAATACAAATAAATACAGTTCCAAATTCAAGCATGAGAATTACAAAGACCGTTCCAATAGTAACTCGAAATACATGATATAGCCACTCCAAATGTCATCCAACCCATTCCAATTAAAAAAAAAATTCTTACACAAAATCAATTTTTGAAACGGTCACCAACTTACAGTGATCGTTCCAAATTGGAACAATACTTCATCAACCGTTCTTAAATATTTGTAATGTTGTCTATACGAACGGAAGGTGAACCGTTTCAAAATTCGGTTCAAATGAATTCCGTCAATTCAAAACTGTTCCAAATGAAAATATGTATATATATATATAAATACATTCTTAAACCCGCTCCAAATCTTTTTTTTTTTTTTTTGTAGTGAGTATATATTTTATTTTTATTTATAATATATTTTAAAATATGAAAGTTTATTTATCATATGTATAAAAACACCATGTGACACAACAATTAATATATATATATATGTATATAGAAATTGACCTACTATGCACCAATGATGGAGTATAATAATGCTAAATATTGACATATTTTTTCTTCATTGGTGGATGGTTGAATTTATTAGTGGCGATAAATGCAGATAATAATTTCATGGTTTTCAATGAGTTGGAGCACTCGAGTGACTACTTACATCAATCAAATGAAATTGTCAAGGTTGGTGTAAAATGTGTTTCATATTTCTCTTCTTCTTCTTACTAATTGTAATTAAGTGGGTAAAATATAACTTTTTGGAATTATATATATATATATATATATAAATGTTTACATAATTCTTATTGTTGATATATTTCAATTGTTATGTTCTTAAATTAGGAAAAATAATATGAATATAGACAATATATTATTTATTTAGTGTACGGACATAATTAGATTTGAATATATATATATATATACATATATTTTAGTTTTTACATTGATTTTATTTGATCATACGTGGTAGATAATATTATTTTATCATAATTTTTAAATCATAATAATTTATAATATAGAGAAAATTTAATTTTTTTAATACTCCCATATTATACAATTTGGGCATAGTGCAACTAGTAATTGATTTTTAACTTACGCTTACTAATGTAAACGTACAGATATTGAATTACTTTCTTCATTTTTAGTAAATCAAATATATACAAATATAGACAGTTCGTTAATCCTAACAAAAAAAATTATCAAGTAAAAACCGATTCGGAAGACAATGAGCTTCTTATTTAAATGCCGAAGGAACGGATGTCCTTTTCTTTATTTTAAATATTTTTTTACCGACTTATTATTTTATAGAAGGATAAAATGCTGTCGACGCATGCAAATTGTTCAATTTCGAGGTGCAATAAATTTGTATTCCAAATAAAAATCTAACGTACCTATCGATCTCGAAACCACAAAAATAAGAATAAACATAAAAAAAAAATAGAAAAAAAAAATGAAACAATCAATCGTAGTCTTGAATGCTATATATGCATAGGACCATAACTGAAAAACCATGCACGGAAATGAATTCAGAATGTTCCCTCACTTTCCTCTATACGTACACACGCCTTTAATGCAATAGGGCCAAGAGGGAAATACGTTTTTAGAGTTATATAGACCTCTCATGCCATACATGTAAGAAAAATCTAGTTTCGATTGTGTAGCGACTACTGAGTTGTGAGAGTGAACAAGTGTTTCCCGTTTCTGCCAGAGTCTGCGGGGAAACGCCAGTCCTTCTCCACCACACGACACCCTCTGCTGCTCTCCTATTAACTATATATGTATGTATGAACATTGATCAGTTCATTTCAAACTTGTCTTTCAATGGCCCCCCACTCTATATTCAACAATTTATGTATGTTGCTTATAATTCTTGATTTGTACATCTAGAGAATTCTCTTTGTAGAAAATATATATAGTTTGGGACCGCTCGACTGACCCCACCGTTTTTAGGTTTTCGACCAGAGGGGGTACTTTCAGTTTTCGTCCGTTTTTCTTGTAAATATCTAAGTACGTATACGAGCCGGTCAGTGACGTCGACAAATCACTTTAATCTACTCGAAAATAATTCTCTAATGCTTGAGTCAATATAAATAAGAAGGGTATCTTTTGTCATGAATGAATGCAGCAGCTATTTGTAAATATGTTTGTGTAGGTTGCGCAAAATCCGGATTGGATCGCAGAAATGGGTTCTAAAGTCGGGTCGCTAGATCCTTCTTTCGAGCTACCTGTTAGTGGATCCTGAGAACAAAGCAAATGTAAGACTAGCCAAGTAGCCCTCGGCGATGGCCCTCTGATGCCTAAGTTAGAAATGTGGAGTGAGGTCGAAGGAGACCAGAAAATGACGGTAAATAGTAACAAAAATGTGTGTTTAAATAATCATAAATGAAGCTATTTATAACCGTACGGTACCGTCTAGGTGAGTGACACGTGGCTCCGCTGGGATGCTGTCACGTCACCTGATCCAAGGGCAGCCACTAGAGTTGACTTTCAACCTGGTCAAGATGGGTCAAACTTGGTCAAATACAGTCAAATATACATATAAAAATGCCTTAAAAGACATGGGTATTTTGATAATTAAATAATTTTCCTCATCAGTCTGTAAATGTATGGATCCATGTAATAATATCTGATTTTAATGGTTTGCGCACACGGATTCTTGTCCTATTTTGTCATATTCTTGTCCTTAAAGGACAAATTCATTTTCTTGAAGGTTTTTAAAATTGAAAACCCATTTAATACCAGAATATATTGTGAGTTTGGGAAAAAAACTCATCTATAGGTACGTGGGAATTTTTCAACCAAGGCAAAGACCAATTTTGATCTTTTTATTCTAATTAACATATACACGCTACATATTACATTATTTATTTTATTTTTATTTTTTTTAAATGTGCTCGTGGTATGTATATTTTACATACCATTTAATGCATATAAGGATGTGTATTTTTACCCGTTATAAGAGTATTTCAGTCAGAAAAGATTTATTTGACTTGCATTAAATCAATGCTAATCGAGGGTAAATAAATATATATTTTCATTCAATTTTTTTAATATCAATAAATTTCATAAATTTTGGATGTAATTTCTCAAATCACAGAAGGGTTTTATGGATAATTAATACACCAAATTGTAGAAAAATACAGTATAATTATCCCTTAAATAAAATATATAATAGAATTTAGAATGAAAAATCCAATTGAAAGGGGGAAAAAATCTCAAAGACCTAAAGCAATTTTGATCACACTTCAAAATTGGTATCAATTACATGGTTTTTGTGAATATCTAAAGTAATTTGGATCACATGTACTCAATTATATTATAATTTTTACAACACTTATCATCAAATATTGCCAGCCACTCTCTTTCTGATCTTCTACCTATGGCTATCTTTTCTTTGAAGTAAAAATCACAAACATATTCACAAAATTGCAAACAACCCCCGTAATATTCCAAATAAGTAAATTATTTTTTACGAGAGAGATAAATTATTATTTTTTTTCATAAGAGGTAATTTGCTTATTTTCAGTATCACAAAGAGGGGTAAATTACATTAAACTCAAAACATATCATATATAATCACTATATTTTCTTTTATTATTCGACAGTTTTTCTACACCACATTCACTGTGGTTCTTGCATATTTATCTCACATCCACGTGGCAGAGCGTGAGCGATGGTGTTTCCTTGGAACAAAACTTTGTTACAAGTTTGACATTTATCTCACATCCACGTGGCAGAGCGTGAGCGATGGTGTTTCCTTGGAACAAAACTTTGTTACAAGTTTTGGTTTCATGATTTGATATTTCTCAACATAAGATAAAATATACTCAATATTTATTTTTGTATTTTTTATATTTTTTCTGTGTGTTTTTTTATTTTTCAACTTTCTATATATAATATATATACACTTATATATATATAAAATATAATTTGACAATGAACAGTGCTGTTTGTTTCTAAAATATATAGCATCAAACACACAATATTTATATATACATATTTATACATAAAAATATATATAAACATATTAAAAATATATAAATAAAAGAGATATGATTTGATGAACAGTGATTTTTGTCTTCAAAATCTCAACATCAAACTTACAACACTTATTTATTTCTATTTTCTCTTTCTATCTCCGAAACACCAAAATAAAACACTTAAAACACAAATTCAAATACTATGCATATGTATAGTGTTGCTAGTAAACAACTACTATGAGGGGCTATGCTCAAGAGTTCAGCAATAGAGACTGGCTATCAATACCAGGCCCTTAGCTACTTCTGGTGATATGGGTCGAAACTCATTGTTCTAAGCGATCATCTAGTTTTGGGGTAGATTGGATTTAAGTATTTTTTTTTTTAAATTTTCGTGTGAGATTATAAGTATAATATTTTTTAAATAAATATTTTTTTTTGTTAAAAAAATATAATAGACTTTTAATTTTCAGTAATTAGTAAAATATTACTTTATGGAATGGAGGTGTTCATTCTGTACAAAAATAAAACGAAATTGAACCCGAGATTTCGATGAATAAAAAATCAAGTGCAATATTTTAAGAAAAGTAAATATTAAAAACTAACAATTCATAAACTAAAAATCAATTTTGGTTCGATTTTTTCCTTCACCATTCGGTGACTGAACCCAATCGAAAATCGATTTATATATATTATTTTATTAATTATATTATATTAAATATATATTATATTATATAATATGCAATATTTATATATATATACTTTATTTTGTTAATTATATTATATCTTTTTTTTTGATTTGAAATTTTGAATTGTCTTCGTAAATATTCTTTTCATTATACATTTTATTTTTTAGATTTTGATAGTTTGGTACATATGTTTTTCGATAAAATTAAAAATATATGAAAATTATTTACATATATATATAATATTTAAAAAATTGGTTTTTTTGGTTAAGAAACCGAAAAAAATCAAACCAAACTGATGTTGGATTTGGTTTTCGATTTTTAAAAACGATGTCAATTCGATTTTTAAAAACAGTGAACCGACGGGAGCTGAAATTCAATGGGCAAGGGTGCAATGAGCTGAATTGGAATTGTGGACTTGGGCCAATACCATCTCACCCAACACGAAAATTTTTCAAACATGACAATCTCCATATCAACTTTGAATTGGGCTTTGGACTTTTATGCTCCGGTGGGCTTATGGCTTGTTCTCAATAATTTAAACTAATGGATCTGGCAACGCGTTCTTGCGCGTATATAATAAATATATTTTTTTATTTTAAAATATATTATAAATAAATTAAAATATAAAAATCAATACATTATACTAAAAAAAAATAATTTATCAGTTAATGTAAAATTTGAAAAGTTGAATATGTTAGTCAACTTATCAGTTGAAAGGTATTTTTAACTCACAAAAATTGATGTAGTGATGTCATTAACTGTATTTGTAAGTGTGAAAGGTCTTTATCTTTTTATTACCTAGTTGTATAATAAATATTTTTTTTATTTTTTAAGTATATATTACACATAAGAATAAATATATAAACTGACATATTATATTTTAAAAAATAAATAAATAATAAAAATTAATTTAGAAATATTAGCGATACAAAAAATTTCGTATCGCGATGTCACAAATCGTTGTTTGTGAGTGAAAAAGATCGCTTTTTACAATATTAGTATAGAAACTATACATATATAGATGAGAATAAGTATTTGAGTAGCGAGGTTGAAAAATACATAAGGGATATTTTTGGTAATTTAAAAAGTTGGTGTCATGGAGTAAGTAACTGCTCTTTGCATGTAAAAATGGGGTTTTCTTTTTATTAGTACTAGCAGTTCATGCACACGCAATGCGTGAACAAATACAAAAAAATTTACGACAAAAATATTAGGGTAAATATTCTTAACATCTCCTGAGATTAGGGCAAAGTACACAAACGCTCTCTTCTTTTTGCAAAATACAAGTACACTCCTATTCAGATACAAAATTTACACAAACATGAAAAATATTGCACTAACCCCCTTGAGGGGGTGTAGCTGTAATTTTGTAATGATAGGTGGTGTTTGTGTAAATCGGCCTAACCCTAAGTGGTTAAATGCAATTTTACCCAAAATGCTAATATACGTTAATCAATGTGTTTAAATTATGTATTTTGGTCAATTTTAATACATATAGCATCAAGGGAAAGGACACAAATGTTGCGTGAGTTGAGGAAAAAGAAAGAAGTTTGTGGGAAGAAAAAATAGTTGTAAGGTGAGAGAGAATTTTTTTTTTTTATAATTATGAATTTATTAAATATATGAAAGTTTATATAGAAAAAAAATATGGAGAATAGGCGAGAGAAATATGTAGTGGGTCGAAAGAAAAAAAAATGAATTAATCGATAAATTACTATTCTAACCCAATTTTATTTAAAGAGATACAATGAGCTTTTGTGGCGTTTTGTATAATTATAAATACTCTTATTATTTAAAAAATTATTAGTGTTCTTATTATCTAATGGGTAAATTACACAAGTTTTTTTGATATTTGATATAATTATAAATACTCTTTTATTATTTAAAAAATCATCAATACCCCTAACGTTTTATACAATTTTCGGACCGGGGCTTAAAAATATCCAATTTTGCCTTGCTTTTTTTTTAAAATAAATTTATATAAAAGGTGAAATTCCTTCTTGTCCTTATAGTCCATACAAAAATTTTGGAATTTTTTTTAAAAAAAATAAAATTATTTCATAGTCCACAATGACATTTTGTTACTCTATGACAAAAAGTAAAAAAGAAAAAAAAAAACTCAACAGACTACCAAAATAGATTATGTTGGACGAACATAAAAAATCGAAGGGTATTGATAATTTTTCAAACAACAACATATACATATATATATAATTATAAAAAAAAACTCAGAAAACTCGTTGTAATTTACCTTAATTTATAAATAGTCCCGTTGCAAATACTTTTACCATTATTCTCACCCTATACGTTACTTTCTTTATACAACAATCTTTCGATCAATATCCTTATAATAAACAACAATCATTATAAAAACATAGAAAAATAATAAAAAGGATTAGTAGTTAAAGGTAGCTTTTTTGTGCTAATTTTGAAGTATTTGTCTTACCAAAATGCAGCATTATGATCCCACAAACATATATAAATATTGGAGGGTATAATAATAGTTCATATCATTGAGATTGGTACGTAACGTAAATTCAATTTAAAGTATGCATCAAGACATGACCCCATTCCTCATTTCTCTACTCTTAACATTCAATTTAAAGTATGTGTCATGAATCATGATGTGACTGCTCCACATTGCTTTTACATTTTCGTCCCTTAATTTTTCATAATAGTATTTTTGTTCTGTACTTTTTTAATTTTTTACGATTTTAGTATTTTTTTTTTGCTGGAGTTCGCATCCAACGACGGTAAAAAAAAATAACCAAAATTAAAAAAGTGTAGGATCAAAATGCTATTCTAGAAAGTCAAAGGAAAAGAATGCTGGCAAAATGAGTCAATAGAAATAACCGTCCCAATTTTAAAAGGTCATGTGAGATACATATGTATTTTTTTTATCAAGAAAAGTAAACTCCGATAAAAAAAGACTCAAATCGTCAAAATTAAAAGAATGTAGGACCAGAATTTACCCTAAAAAAATAAAAAATAGAAACATCTAATAACCTAAATTATGGGATCATAAATATATTTAAATCCAACATCATGCCGAAATATATATATATATATAAACACATACGTGGGAGGTTTTGAAATTTAGATTCACTTGTTTTTCAGCTTATATTGTCAGATAATATGACAAAATCATATGATACGACAGGACATCTTGAGGCTATAGAATAATAAATTTATAATTAGATGGAATTGACCTTTTTCTTTAGCTTTTCTTTTGTATGAATATAAAAATATTAGAAGTAGGGTTAATTATTATTTATTAATAAAAAATAAATAAATTATATTAATATAATTTATTTAAATAGTATAATATTAATATAATCAAACCATGACTCGAATTAAAAAATTATTTTTTTAAAAAAAATTGCCAAGTCGCGATACTTTTTAAAAAAAATATTAAAAAAAAAATGTCTACCCGTTCCACAATTGCGTCTGTGGCGTTGTATACTTTGACATTTGAAATTGTATACTTCATTGTGTTTTTTACAATTGTACAAAACAATATACACTATTACATTTGTATACTTAATTGTAATTTTTTAAATTAATACAATTATGATTTTTTGGACTTTAATATGTTGTTAAAAATTAATTTTATATGATATTATACTATTTAAATAAATTATATTACTATAATTTATTTATTTTTTATTAATAAAAAATAATTAACCCAATATATAAGGACGCTATTGAAATTAGATTTTATATATATTTTTTTTGGTATGGATTATTTTTTAAAACGAAAAAAAAATAATATGAGTTATGCCATGCCGGAACAATACGTGTCGCACTGATGATTTAATATGATTCTTGGAGTGTGAAATTTGACTCAATATTTATTTATTTTTTGGTTTGGAGCTAAATTTTTAATTTATGATATTTTACGAATATTATAGTATATGTAGTCGATAGGTGACCTTTTAAATATGTACTTCACTCGAATCTATTCTAATAGAAACTCGACTTTAAGAAACTACGAATATAGAGCAGTTATTCGACCTATGTAAATTTTGTGTCTGACAATCATCTACTTTTTTTTGAATTTTTCTACGTACACCCGTAATATAATTAATTTAATTCCTTAACATGATTTACATATTTTAATGCTTTTAATTAAATTACACTCATTAAAAAATTCCTGAGTTTGGATTCCTCATGGTGTCAAATTTTTGTAACCAACTATTTATTTCATTAAATAATAAATACCCATAAGAAGACATAGATTTTTACATAATTTAAACATTTAATTTATAAAATTTTGATATTTTACTTACAAAGTCCAACAATAACCTCTTTCTGGATTGTTATATTGTAAATTCAATTTAAAGTGTGCATGAAAATGTGACCCCATTCTGATGTGGAGGGAGATTTGTTCATTATTGGGACAAGATTAAAATATACTAGATTAATTTTTTAGTGAATTAATTATAATTATATTATAAATTTTACATATTGATAATTAGGGTTAGATATATTTTTTATCTTGTAATTTTGATATTTTTATACTTTGTCTTTCTAGAATTGTAAAAGTATCCTATAATTTTTTAGAATTTTGTAATTTTGGTCATTCTGTTGCCGAATTTTCTAAAGGTTGTTGAAATAAATCATGTGTGTCTCACGTGGTTCATTTAAATTAAAACTTTTGTTCTGATTGATTCATTTTTGCCAACATAGGTGAAGAATTAAAACAAAAAAATGACGAGGGATAGTTTTCTTTTGCAAAATCCGTTACCAGAAGGAATAAAATTGCGAAATATAAAAAAAATTACAAGACTCTTTTGCAACTATATAAAGATGAAATATAAAAATACTAAAATCACAAGGGACACATATTTATTGACGACAACTTTTGTAAAATTCGATACCAAAAGGATCAAAATTTGCAAGGGGCACATATTTATTACGACAACTTTTGTAAAATCCGATACCAGAAGGGCCAAAATTCGCAGGGGGCGCATATTTATTGCAAAAAGTTTTGTAAAATTTGGTACCAAAATGACCAATATTGCGAAATAAAAAATAACTATAAGACTCTTTTGCAACTCTGTAAAGATGGAAGATAAAAAATATTGAAATCTCATGATGGAAGATTAAAATATTGTAAAATATTGTATAGTTATAAATCTATATATAAACAGTTAGGAGCGGCGTTGGTCGCCGCCAAGACACTAGGCAATGACAGGTTGCCAAGACTGCCCAAGCAAAGGTAGTCGCGCCTGCAGAAAGGAGCGACCACCCTGTCGCTCCTCGATTTGGGCGACGGAGGTCGCTTATTTCTTCTCGTGGGGACCGCCATTCCCAGATCTATAGGAGGGGGGAAGCTGGTCGTCAGAAAGCGAATCGCACTTATATATAGTTTTGGTATTTTAATATGAAGTTGATATATTTCATAATTAAATATAATTTTATTAAAATATATTAAAATTCAATAATAAATTAAATCAATCAATAATATATAATTTATTAAAAATGATGCTTTTTATAAAATAAAAGTGGAAAAATATTTACGTACTTAAATGCTAAGAAAGGTGGCAAACTGGACACTTGCTAATTAAAAGAATTGGTAAAAAAAATAAAAAATGATGTCAATTCGCATCATCCGCGCGTTTTATCACTCTCCGTTAAAATTTAATGGAGATGGACTATTTTGCTGCTTTTTAAATAATACGAACGATTTTTTGCCTATAAACATAATATGAGAAAATTTCGTGCTATTTCTTTAAAATATAGGAAGGTGTTTCATCGCATATCCGCCTCACTGACTTCCCGACCACAGGTTCGCTTGGGATAAACCAACAACCTGAAACTGTAGCAAGGACTTGAACATTAAACCTACCTAATCCCTAATTCGGACATCAATCAAAATTCAGAATAATAAATTATTATACTTATTTGAATAATTTTGTGTTATAAAGTCTTTTAAATTAGGGTAAATTATGTTTGGTTATTCGAACTATATCCGTTTTTGCATTTAGTCTTTAATTTTTTTTTTGTGTCAATTTACTATCTCAAGTTGTGAAATTTGCACTTTAACATATATTACCCTTTTTTTTTATTTTTCTTTCGGAAAAATATTATGTTTTGTACATATGTAAAAAATATCACATCACATAACCCTTAAATATCACATGTGCATTGCATGTGATGTTTTTTTAACAAAAAACTTGGTTAAAAAATTGTAATAAATGACAAAATGCAAAATTTTGTAAAGTTGAGATGGTAAGTTGACACTAAAAAAGTATATATGCCAAATATAAAAACGGTTATAATTCGGATGACAAAATATAATTAACCCTTTTGCAATGTTTTTCCAAAGAAGTTTTGAGATTACAGTTGCACTCCCTCCGAAAATTCACTGTTTACACCTAACCCTCTTTTGTTAGGATTCAGATGAAAAATCCTGACGTTAGCCAGAACAATTACATAAATTTTTAATTTTATCCATCATTTAATATTTTCATATAATAATTTTGTACTTATGAAGAAAAAAATATAATGATGTTAATCTCATCCATATATATATATTATATTTATCCCTTTATAAGTACAACAATATAATTAAAAATTTTAAATGAGGGACAATTGAAAATTTATGTATTGTTTTTTGCTTTCATCAGAATTTTTTGTTCAAATCCCAATGGAAGGAATTAGGTGTAAATTGAGAATTATCGAAAAGAGTGTAAGTGTAATTTTAAAAAAAATTAGAAGAAAGTGTAATTTAATATTTTTAGAGGGTCTAAGTATAATTAATCCTAAATCTAAATTTGAATGAGAAATTAAGAAAAATAATTTCAAATGACTTCTTATTAATATGGATTTGAAATCCATCATAACGTTATTAAAAATAGCTTAAAATCAGAATTAATTTTCTAGATCATTTGAAACATAAACTTATCCAAACATCCAAACACAAGATTAGGTTGCATTTGGATTGACAATTTTTAGTAATAAATTATTTGGATTATTTTAAATCAAATGATTTGAAATCATTCAACTCTATTTTTTGAACTATATTTTATTAAATATTGATGATTTTTAAATCATTTTGACATGAAATCGTTTGAAATCCTTTCTCTTAATCATTTTCTCAAATCTAAATACATCAATCTAAATATAGCTTTTACATATAGTCATTCAAAATTATTTCTTCAAATCAATCACTTAAAATCAAATTCGTCCATCTAAATGAAGCATAAGGTTAGAGGGTCATAAATTGGACACTGAAACCTAATCCTTAGTCTAAATTTTTATTGTTTTGCCAATAAAGTATTGCTTGAGCGGTATGGTGGATGTCTTCCAATAAAAAAGTTGTGGATTCAAGTCTCAGGAATATGGGTATATACTCTGTTTTTCATAGTAGTGTATCGTTTTTTAATTTACTTGAATATGCTTGTTGATTTAGAAATATCGATATATTGAATTATTATTTGAGTTTGAATGTAATGAATTATGTAGTCCTAAATTGAATCTTATTAAGGAAAAAAAATCTAATTCTGTATCAATTTAAATAGAGATAGTTACACTTCCTTCCCCCAAAGTTTGGTGTAATTGCATGTGGATTTTCTGTAGTTTGAAAAATTATATCTAGTGCCATTGATGTTTGCTTTCATCTAAAAAATAAGTCCATCGTAAGCAAAAATTTACTGAATTTATTGATATTAACAAAATAATTAAATAAAAATTGATATTTTTTCTCGATTGATATATTATTGACTTATTACAGGTGAAACACTTTTTTCTCGGCTAAACTATCCCTATACCAGTAAAAATACATCTCTTCACATGCATTAACATGTGAAAACTTATAAGAATAATTTGGTCATAAAAAAATTTATTTTACCTACAATAAGTTAGTAATAATTTGATTAGGGGTAAATATAAATTTTGGATAATTACACTCCCCTGAGGTTAGGTCGTAGACCTCATGTGGTTTTAAAAATTACATCTAACACACTTAAGGTTTGCTCGTCTAATAAATAAGTCCCTAAATTAGTAAAAGTTCACCAAATTTTCTAATATTGATATTTACTATCAATTCACTTATTACTAACTTATTGCAGATCAAATAATTTTTTTCTACTAAAATATCCTTATAATAGTGAAGATATACCTCCTCTCATGCATTAACATGTGAAGACGTATGAGTATAATTTGATCATAAAAATATTTATTTTGACATGCAATAAGTTAGGAATAAGTCAAGCGAAGGTAAATATAGATTCTTTTATTTTTTTTATTAATATCAATATATTCGGTGAATTTTGACTAACGGGGGGACTTATTTGTTAGACAGAAGCAAACCTTAGGGGTGTTAAATGTAATTTCTCAAGCTACAGGGGGTCTACATATAATTTCACCAAACCTTAGGAGAGGGGAGTGTAATTATCCCTATAAATTTTTATCTGATCTTTTTTTAAATATCATTAAATTTGGTGGATTTTAATTAATGAAGAGACTTATTAGTTAGACGGAAGCAAACTTTGACAATACTAGATATAATTTTTTTCGTGGGAAAGCAACCATATTTTAATATTTGAATTAGGGGAAAAAAATGTTTGAAAACAGATGATGAGCAAATAAAAACTAAACTACCCAAACCCAGAAGAGAAACAAACAAAACTAACCCCCTTGAAAACCAAAACAACCAAGAAACGCATCACTACCGACCCTGACTCCTCGTCCCTTAGCAACCAACTATTGTCTTCGCACCATGGCTATCACTTCAGATGCGTCTACTTGCAGTGAACCACAAGGCCCAACAAATCAGCAAAAAGAATGCTAAGTCCCCGCCGGTCCAAGCTTCTGGTGAACTGCCCGCTACTAATCCTCCAAACTGTTGGCCTGTTGCGAAATTGCCCAAACCAGTCTAGAAAAGGGACAAAAGAGCAGGGCATGAAAGAGATCCTCATATAAAGTTCTACACCCAGCACAGACCTCCTCTTGCCCTAAGCCACGCTTCCTCAGATTGTCAATGGTTGGTAAGGCATTTTTTCCACACTTCTAGAGGTAATTTAATTCTCCAAGTGAAACTCCAGCTCCTCCTCCTTTTCGAAGGGCCTGTAGGTGTAGACAGAGACAAGGTTACCTCATATGCGCTCTTAACTGTCAATTTCCCTTTGCTATCATAGTGCCATATAATTTCGTCTCGAGTACTTTCCTTCGAAAGCGGAATGGAAAGGATGCACTCAGTGTCTTATTTAGCGAATTCAGCCCTGATAATCTCCTCATTCCAGTTTGGATTAGGCAGAAGAAGGTTTGCCACTCGAGCCTCCTCCGGTAGTGAGCGCGGTTGGGAGGTAATTTGGAATGTCATCGGTCATGATAGCCAAGGGTGCCTTTCAATTTGGACTGACTGTCCGTCACCAATCGGCCATCTCGTACCAACTGCAACCACGTCCATAACCTGAGTTAGAGACTGCCTGGAAAGTGATACTGATTGCACCCTCCCTGCTTCAGAAAAGGTTGAACCTGGAAAGTAATGTTGTTGTAGCATTTGGTAGATCCATGTGTGCGGGGGAGAGACAATCCTCCAAACCTGTTTTCCTCATAATGCATCATTAAACTCTTGCAACCTGTGAAAACCCAAGCCCCATCTTTCTTGTCATGACATATTTTTCCCCAAGCGAACCAGTGACTTTGTGCTCGGATCCTCCATGCCAGAAAAAAATTGCCGTCAAGCTCTCATGTTCTTTCAAGTAAAGTATCTAGAATGAGAAAACACCCCATCACATAGGTAGGGATGGCCTGAATGACTAATTTAATTAATATTGCATGTCCAGCTTGTGAGAGTTGCATAGTCGCCCAATTATTAACCTTAGCCCATATTTTGTCCTTAATGCTAATAACCAACTCCTTTTTCAATCTTCCAATTGCTGAGGGGAGGCCTAGATATTTCCCATGTTTACTAAAAATGTCCATACCCAATAGCAGCCATTTCCTTACAACAACCCTCAGCTACATTCTTGGAGAACACAATAGCCGATTATTAAGGATTAACTTTGAGGCCCGACGCCGCTTAGAACTGGGTAAGTATTTGTTGAACACACCTCATTGACTCCATGGTTGCTTGGCAAAAGATTATTGTGTCCTAAGTAAAAATGTGTGAAATGGTTGGGGTCGATCGTGCAATTAAGACACCTACCAATCGCCCTTCTTGCTCTGCTAGCCGAATCATAACGCTAAAAACCTCTGCACAAAACAAAAATAAATAGGGTGATAAAGGGTCTCCTTGACAGAGTCCCCTCTCCGGCTGTAAAAATCCAAACTGCGCTCCATTAAGTAAAAAAGAATATGTCGCAGTGGTAACACACATCATAATTAATCCCATGAAAAGGCGAATGCTAGCCTAAAGAGAGTACTCTCAAGAAAAAACCACTCCACTTGGTTATAAGCCTTACTGACATCCAGTTTCAAAGACACATAGCTTGCATTTCCGTGTTATTTATGTAGTAGGAAGTGGTTCACTTCATATGCGACAAACTCATCATCAGTAATAAGACAACCAAGAATAAAAGCTGATTGCATGAGGGAGATGATATGGTCTAAAAGTGGTTTCAACGATTAGTGATTGTTTTAGAAACAGGCTTATAGATAACATTACAAAAGCTAATAGGCAAAAATTATGTCATTTTATCCGGGTTACGGCCTTTAGAAATAAGTATATGTGTAGACTTAGATTAAGGTTTAATGGAACAATTATTAAGAATATCAAGGACACAAGTAGAAACATTAGGACTAACAATATTCGAAAAATTTTTATAGAAAAAGGGTGACATACTGTTCAGTCTCGATGATTTATGTGGGAGCATCTGATCAAGTGCAGCTTTAACTTCCTTAATGGAGAATGGTCGAAGGAGGTCCTCGTTCATGCCCTCTGTCACACGTGGTTCTATTAATTCAATAATTTCTTACACTATAATCCTGTTAGGCCAAGTAGAACAAAAGATATTATCGAAATAATCAAGAATGATCCTTTGAATCCCTTGCTCGCCTACCACGATTCCCCAATTTGTTTCATCTCACTAGCTTTAGCATGGAAAAATTTCGTATTTCGATCTCCCTCCTTCTACCAATGGGCCTTTGCTCTTTGTCTACATAACAACTCCTCTCATGCACTTTCTTCCTCCAATTCTTATTTGAGCTGCTCTATTTTTCTGTGATTAGTCTCATCCAAAAGCCCCTCCTGAAGCTTGCTAATTTGGCCCTCCAAACTCTTCACTTTATTAATAATATTACTAAAAAGATTCCTATTCCACCCAAGCAAGCAAGTCTATATTTTTTAATTTTACTCCAAACACACTCCTGGGGGTTGATTGTGTTACTAGCTAACCATCAGTGCAGTTGTTCGGTAATGATGTGTCCGTGCTGAAGGGAAGAGACGCGTCCAATTCGCGTTGATGCTGCTATGGTCCAAACGTGCTCGAATGGTGTTCGGTTCCTCCCTATTGGTGCACCATATGAAAGGGTAGCCTATATAACCCATGTCTTGCACACCACAGTCCTTTAAACAATGCCCTAAATCCTCGATTTGCGACTGTGCTCTTCAATATAGACCCCTCTTTTAATTTTGGTGCAATATTTCAGTAAAATCCCCTGCACATATCCATGGTCAAACTGAACATCTACTAAGCCATCTCATTAAGTCTCATGTTTCCTTCCTGTTAGCTGTCTCTGGATTGCTGTAAACACCCGTAAAGCACCATCCTAAGCTGCTTTCCTGCAAAGCCACTGTAGCATCGATATGATTAAGCGAGATAGATTGCAGAAAAACCTCAACATCTTTGCGCCACAGCAACATCATCCTCCTCCTTTACCTCGAGAATCCACTGCCACATCATGATAATTGAACCTTTCCTTCAATTTATCAAATCTCCTCTGCTTGCACTTGGTTTCGGAGAGAAACACCAAGGCAGGGTTGTTAAGCTAAATAAGTTTCGCTAACGTCCAAACTGTCCAAGGGGGCCCAATCCCTAACAGTTCTAAGCTAAGAGTTTCATAATTCCCGATGGGATTGCAGAGCAGTCTCAACCTATAACAACTCAGAGTCATCATCCAATAGCTACAACCATTTCTTACTAGTGTGAACCAAATCCGAATCATGTTCAATCATGCTAATACCGTGCCTTCTCTTCTTAGTAGTAAGGTAGGCCCTCGCCACCAGTCGCCTTCCCCGGCGTTGTTTACCCCTCCTCCCACGCATATTGGTAGCTGTGAACTGAAAAGGGACAGTTTACCCCTCCTCCCAGCATATTGGAATCCTGTGGATGCTTGTCGTCCTTATACCTTCCGACTCTGCTTCTCGCATAAGCTCTATGATGTCTAAATTCAAGTTCAGAAAATTATCCCTAATAACTTCCATTGTCCCCATGCTACCATTGGACACCGACTTACCCTTTAATGACGTACCTTGATTAGTTCCCTCCTGAATCTTGGTTCCCCAACTTGCCTGGGTTCCTAGGCACCTCTATGTACCCCGACCCTCTCCTATTATGCTCCCGCCAAGGGCGGAAAAATCCCAAAATATAGTTGCCCCTCTCTTAGGTTCATTCACACCTGAGCCATGGTTTTTGTGCAATAAAGAAGCCTTAGAACCTCGCCTAAGATCATTCGTTCAAGCCTTGCCTCTAGCCGGAATAGGTGCCCTAAGCTAAGGTTCGTAGGGGGTATTTGATCCAGGATTAGTGAAGTCATCAGTGTATCGACTCTTGCAATATTTAGATATGTGCCTTAGTCTTCCGCAGAGATAGCAGAAATTAGGGAGCCTCTCATACGTGAAAGTGGCCACATGCTCCTCCCCCATGGTCGTGTGCAGCTTTAAAGCTCTCTTAAGTGAAGAGTTGACGTTGATAGCAACACAAATGCATATCGTTGAGCCCCACGCACACCCCTTGTCGTCCATCTCTATATCTCGAAATCTGCCCATCTTATTCCCTATGTGAGTGGCTATTACTAAGTTCATCTTACTGAGAGGGAGATCATGCATATGAACAAAGAAATCACACCAGTCAAGGTCTATGTGTAATGGGTTCTCATGTATTGCAATACCATTAAGAATCAAGATGTTCTTATCAAAACTCCAGGGACATCCCTAGAGGGCTCGATTCCGGTCAATAATGTGGTTAAAACGTAATAAAATTCTACTTTCAAAGATGATCTTAACCTCCATACCTTTAACCGGAAGCATCATCCCTCTAAGCGACGTGCACAACCCCTCAAAATTAGGTAACAGGAATGAAAAGAAGCAACCCACCACGAAGATGGTAATTATCTGAATCAGCATTCTGCAACCTATCTGCTATCACTCCTCCGTCCTCCTAGTCTTTGTTAATCGAAGCACCCTGCTCAAATGGCCAACTTCCATATCAGCCATATCCAAACTATAGTGAGAGAAACTAACATAGCAATAGAACCACATGGAACTTGGTTAGAACCTGGCTACCCTTTCCCGCTTCCTAAGAAAGTTAGCCTTTGCCCTAAGTCCATCCACCCTCACAAACCATTAGGAGAAATAAAAAAAATAGAAAGAAATAAGCGATAATCAAATGAACAAAACAAAGAAGAGGAAAATAAAAAAACGGTAATTGAAATGCTAGAAATCAAAAAACAACACAAAACCAAATCAAAACACGAATAACACCAATTGGAATAGTTCTGCTAGACACAACCAACAAAAAAGAAACACGAGTTTCACAACTGTCAGTGCAAGTTAGATTTCAGTAACGCTGCGTCCACCGTGTTAGGTCGCCAACAAACCTCAGGAAGAAGAAAGAAAAAACACGAAACTAGGGCCATCGTCCCCGTTGAGAAGCGAAAACCGTAGGTCATGCAGGAACAAACTCTCATGCAAGAGAATGTGAAAAACTAGATATAATTTTTTAAATTATAGAAAATGTACATATAATCAGACGAACAAATAGAGAAGAGAAAAAACAGAAACATGGTGAATGAGATGCTGGAAACCAAAAATGAGCACAAAATCAAATGAAAACATGAATAACACCAATTAGAATAGCTATAGTAGACACAACCAACGCAAAAGAAACACGAGACCACAACTGTCATTTCAAGTTAGATTTCAGAAACGACACGTTCGCCATGGATGGTCGCCAAGAAACCTCATGAAGAAGAAAGAAAAAACATGAAACTAGGGCCATTGTCGCCGTTGAGAAGCAAAAACCCTAGTTCATGCAGGAACAAACTCTCATGCGAGAGAACATGAAAAATTATATATAATTTTTTAAATTATAAAAAATTTACATATAATTATACTAAAAGAGTAAAGAGTGTGATTATCTCATTTAAATATACTTAAACCTTGATATTATACCTCAAGTTGCTAATTAAAATATGTGCAGGCGCTCGCACGCGTGCACACACAAGCTCATTGCTGCCCCCGCTAGGAGAGAGAAGAAACACATTGGTGTGCCTACACTACTGCATGCATGGAGATTGGAAAGAATGTGTAATGTGTGTGCCAAAGAAAGAAAGAAAGAAATCACAACCTTCTATAAAGTTTATCCTAATTATATACATCTTTCTATTATTAAAAAAATTATAAATATTTTTTAAAATTAATGATCGTCTAATAAATATTCTTCTACAATAAATGTCTTGAATGAGTATTTGTTAAACGATTGTTAATATTAGAAGGGTATTTTTAATTTTTCAAGCAAGAATGGTATAATTATAATTACGATAAATTTCAGACAAATCGTTGTTATTTACCCAAAAAAATTATCATACCCAAATAATAAAAAATAAATATTAAAAAATTTATTAGGTTTAAAGAATAATTATAGCTTGAGGTAGAAAAATGTCTTTAAAAATTTATATGAAGCTGCAAACCATCTTACAGTAGAGGTTGAGAGTGCTTTTAGAACTCTCATAACTCATAGTTTATTTTAGGGTAAAAAAATATTTTGCCTTCTTAAATTACGATCGTTTTTATAATTTGTTATTTATTTATTTTTGTTGCTCTTTGATCGTACAAACTACGTGATTTACGTTTTTTTATCATCTCAGGCTATTTTTCAATGAAAAATAATTACATACAGAACATATGGTATTTTTAAAGAAAAAATCGCCATTTTGTTGGCAAGACTGTTTGGATAAATAAATCCTTTCTCGAGTCACTAGATAAAAAATAATAATTTTGCCGTTAAAAATACCAGGATATGTATGTGACCATTTTATTTTTCTCCCAAATGGTGATTTGAGATTGTAAAATGCAAAGATCGTATAGTTTGTATGTCGTAGATCGTAGTGCGACCGAGAAAAAAATTAGACAGTAAAATATAAAAATCGTCATGATTCGGAAGGTAAAATATTTTTGACCCTCTATTTGAGTTGTTATAAAAGATAATTATTTAATATTTAGTATTTATAATGAGAAGATTATTTAAAATTAAATATTTGAACATATCTCCTCATATGTAGATGATTTTTTTGTTTTTCGAAATCTAATATATGAAATTGTTTTTTTATTTGGTATGATTTTAATGTTACCTCCTTTAAAATTAATGAGAAATTATACTTTCTCTTAAAAAAATTTTGAAATTACAATTTCACCCACTCCAAGAATTTACTATTTATAACTGACTTTCTTTTATTAGAATTTGAACGAAAAATATTGGCGTTAGCAAATGAAAGAATTCGCATAAATTTTTAATTATACACCTCATTTAATATTTTTATTTAATAGTTTTGTACTTAAAAACAGAAAAAATATAATGGTATTAACCTTACTCTCTCTATATATATTATATTTATTTCTTTATAATTTATTTGGATATTTTAAATTTGAATTTTGGTTGAAAATTAATGAATTTTAAATTCTTTTACTATGAAATTGTTTGAATATTTTTTTATTTATTGCGAATTCTTCTCTCAACCACACAATTTGCAACTGATTTTCATATTTTGGGCTACAATTATCTGCTTTACCCACATATTCTAATTATAAAAAAATTCAAATATTTAGCTAATACGTAGTTTTGTTTTCTGTCTAACTTTGATACGCCAAAGAATGAGAGGGGGAAAACTCGTGCTACATGAATATTTCGGACTTTTATATTTGGAGAAAATGCAACTAACCCCCTTTGATATTGTAAATGAGCAAATTATCCTTTTATTAAAAAATAAATAGTGATATACACGATTTACCTCTCTACATATTTTAAAATACAACAATTTACCCCTTATAATTTTTAAAATGAAGCAATTTACCTCCTTGTATAAGGAGGTAAATTGTTTCATTTTAAAAAGTATAGAGGGATAAATTGCTATAATTTTTTTTATAGGGAAGTAATGTGCTCATTTTTAATATCACATGAGAATAAATTGCTATTTACCCTTTTATATTTAGTAAATGAGGGCAAATATGTAATTCACATCTAAAACATAAGATATCATTGCAAACTGCGCAAGTACAGAATACAACTAGACGAAGCGGGGTTAAACACTTCTTTTTCAAAATGTTAAATTATTATTTTTTTATTTAAACAATAATTTGGATTTAGCCTTTAGTTTTTTTATTTCTTTTTTGATAAATTACAACAGGCTCTTTTAAAAATTCATCATAATTATAAATAAGGTAAATTACATTTTTTCATTTAAACTATGTCCGTTTTTACAATATGGCATTTATTTTTTTTATTTGTGGTCAACTTACCATCTCAATTTTGTGAAATTTGCACTTTACCATATATGATCATTTAATTTTTAATTTTTCTACCGAAGAAATACCACATGCTGTGATATGTGAAAAATATCACATCACACAACCTTAAATATCACATATGCACTGTATGTAATATTTTTTTGTTTTTACAAAAAAGAAAATGGTGAAAAAAAATAGTTATAAATAACAAGTGCAAAATTTTATAAAGTTGAGATGGTAAGTTAACCAAAGAAAAAAAAAAGAATTGGATGCCAAAGTGTAAAAACGATCATAGTTTGGATCGCAAAATGTAATTAACCCATACAAATGTTGCTCGTTGTTTGAAAAATTACAAATACCTCCTTAAAGTTAATGATCATCTAACAAATATACCTCATGACAGTCCAATGTAGGAATTTGTTAGATGACCTTTAATTTAAAAAAGATACTTATAATTATTTAAATAATAAAAACATATTTATAATTACACCAAAATCTTTTAATTTACTCTTTTTACTCGATAAATTTCATTTTATCATCCAAGTTATGCCTATTTTTACATTTTGACATTTAAATTTTTTTTGTGTCAACTTGCTGTCTAGTAAAATTTGCATTTGAAATTAGATGCCAAAGTGTGTTACATAGTTTGAATAGCAAAATATGATTAACTTTTTTTTTTTAATTATGTCAGAATAGAATAGTGGGCACCTCAACAACTTCTGCGTTCTGTCAAGCTTTGCTCTGTTCTTGTCCAGCTACAAAAAACTACCTCTGATCGATCCCTTTGTTTTGTTCTCACATTTAATTACACAAGTATTTTGTGTTAATTCATTCCACACAAAGCTTGTTGCTTCCAACGCACTCCTGTCTCTCCGGACACCCCGGTTTGAGAAGCCACCACATTTTCTGCACTACGTTAACAAACCATTTCTGCAAAAACCAAGAACTCAGAGACCTTTTCCGCTTGTCCCTTTTCACCATTTCCTTCCATGTGCATCCATTTGGTCTCCTCAATCAAAAGGGTCTCTTGATTTGAGGTGGGCTGCGTCCTCTGTTTCCTTATTTATTTTGGACCATGGATGCATGTTTTCAGTTTGATCTTCAAGTGGATGTCAATGGAGAAGAGGTTTTCGTTGTTGATAAGGTAAAGCCTTCTCTGTTTCTTCTTTCTTGCCTTTTAGTTCTCCTCTTTTATATTATTTCAGTTTCCTGTCAAAATTTGGTTCTTTCTTTATCTAATCCTCTCTCTCTCTCTCTCTCTCTCTCTCTCGCGTTCTTGTGTGTGTGTGTGTGTTTGTTTTTTATTTTTATTTTTTTTCTGGGTTTGCCTTAACTTTACATAGCTGAAAGGTATTGTGTCTAGTGTTAATTTTCCAACAGGAGATGATCAAGAATCATCAATGTGTTTCTATTGTACTATAATATGTGTTCTTGGGGAAGTTCATTGGTAATATCTGCAACCCTGAAGTATAATTTGACAATTATTGTTGCTGGATAAGTGGAGTTTAGCTTTGTGGTTTCTTCTTTGCTTCTATGTGTGCACTTATTGCCATTATTCTATACAACACAGTATAGAGAAAATTCTAGCTCGGGTCAGGTGAGATGATGAACCGACAGCAATTGTACCGTGTGATTTATGTATAGTTGAGGGACAGTGATGTGTGATAAGAATTTTGATAAGTTCTTATGTTCTGTTAGTTTTGTTCCTTCCCTCATTTAAAGTTCATGCCTTTTCTTTTGGTTCTTTCACATCTTTCAATGGACTAAAGAGCTGCTTCTAGTGTTTGAATTGGTGCTGTTCTTTCCCTTCTTTGCAGGGATGTAGTCTCTTTAGCTCATTTCTTTTCGAGAATTTATTGCCATATAACGACTTTTCATCGTTCTTTATCAGCAACTTGTGCGGACAACCTTTTTGTTCTGTTTTTCGTTTTGCTAAAGTTAGGAAGTTAAATGCATGTAGGAAGCGACAGATATGTCTGCTAACATGTTTTCCTTGATTGCTTTCCTTAGTGCTACTTATCATTTATTGCAGTTGCTGTTTGCTTCATCCCTCTGCTGATTTCGACACTTAATTTCATGCATTTTTGTAGAGAATTATATCTTTGTATTCAGGAAAGATAAATAAGTTGTTGAGTAAATCGAAAGACGTAGGCTGTTGTCTGAAGGTGATATTCCATGACTTTCCTGGAGGAGCAGCCAATTTCGAGCTCGTCACAAGGTTCTGCTACAACAGGGGAAGAGTTAACATAAATCCTTGCAATATCTCTAACCTTACTGTTGCGGCTGATTTTATGGAAATGAACAAGTTTGTTGCTGGAACCGAAAATCTATGCGAGCAGACGGAGAAATCACTCGAAGAGATCAAGTACTGGACTTGGTCTGACCTTCTGGTGGCTTTGAAACAGTGCGAAAATCTACTCCCTGGAGCTATTTCTTTAACCATACTCGATAAGTTCTTGGATTCGCTGGTCGGGAAAGTTGTGTCATCTTGTGAAACAAGTCCATGTCCGTCCACGTCTTCACCCGAAAGCTATGGATTTAGATTGTCATGTGAAACAAGAAGCTCTGAGAGCTTGAAGAACAGTTGCTTCCGAGCAACGTGGTGGTTTGAGGATCTCATTCCGTTAAACATCCAAGTTATCAAAATGCTGATAAGATCGATGTTATCAAGAAATCTGGACAACGGGATTATTAGTAAGTTTCTCTTATACTACCAAAAATCAAGATTTGGGTCCGCCTTAACGGGCGAGAAAGTTGAAATAATTGAAGCCATAGTTGAGATGCTTTGTTCTTTGGATATGACGTGCGTGTCGTACAAAAGCTTGTTTGAGGTTTTGAGATTCGGTTTAAATTTGAACGTGAGTCAGTGTTGTCGGGACAAGTTAGAGGGCATGATTGGTTTGTTATTAGATCGAGCGACTTTGGATAACTTGCTTGTTCCATCTCCAGCTCGAAGGTGTTACCTGTATGATGTGGATTTAGTCCTTAGGTTCTTGAAGTCGTTTTTGGGGGAAGGGGTTGGTTGTGTGCCGTTGAGTCGGCTGAAGAAAGTTGTACGCTTGATGGATTTATATCTGGTCGAAATAGCACCGGATCCTCATTTGAAGCCATCGAAGTTCTTGGCTGTGATCAGGACGATACCGGACTCTGCTAGAGATTCTTCTGATGAAGTTTATCATGCAGCGAACTTGTATTTAGAGGTAAGCAAATCTGTGCTTACAGCTCTTCTCTTTTATCCTTTACAATATCACTACAAAGATCTAGGAATAATTACTTAGATGCTATTGAGGTTTGAGCATATTATAAAAAAAACACTTCAATTTTGAAAATTCCGGCTGACGGCATATTGCGGTAATGTTTTACATGATAAATTGTCTTAGAGCATAACTATAAGGTGTACAATGTGGTTTTCCATACGAATCAATGTTTTATGTAATATAAGATCCACCGAGACAAAGTTGCCAACGTTTATGCATGCAGGTTCATTCAGGCTTGTGTGAAGAACAGAAGATGAAAATCTGCTCCGGCCTAAATTATGAGAAGCTCTCATCAGAAGCAATTAACCACCTCGCTCGAAACGCGAATTTCCCATCACAATTTGCTGCCCAAGCCCTCATCTTACAGCAACAAAGACTAGAAAGCTTGCTTCAACATACAGATGAAGCCGTCTCGACTGATTTGCCGTCTACTTTGTCTGAAACGGCACACAAGGGAAGGAAAGGCGAAAGCTCTCAGCAAATCGTGCTTTATGCGAAGAAACTCAGTCTTTCCGACGAGAGCAAGAAGCTTAGAGCGCATTTGCAAAACATGCAATGGCGAGCGTCGGAGTTGGAGAAGTTCTGCCGGAGAATGCAAATTCAAATGACGAAGATGATGAGATCCAGATTGTCGAGCCATGGTAGGAATGCTAAATCTGTGCCCAAAATTTGTTCATAGTGCTGAATCTTTGTTCATTTGTTTAGCCCTTTTTGCCTCCAAGTTTATATGTTTATGTACATAGTATGAAAATACCATGTTGAGGGTGTAGTAAATAATACTCTCTTCATTCTACTAGTTGATGCACTAAGGTTTACGTCACCTGTGATTTTTCATGGAATTAAGGAACTCAAAAATCTCCATCAGTTTTGAAACTCAACCCGTTAATGGTAAAAAAAGAACGTATGTCATGGATATCACGCTGCTCGTGTGATACTCCATCCCACATCAATTAAGAATTGATAGCATAAGTACCATAAAAATTCCGATCAAAGAACTCAAATACATATCCCTTTTCCGTGAGTTGTTCATGGCTAAATTTCAATATACGGTCAGCAAGTTTAGAGGCAATTCTTATATCAAACAGACTCGCGGGCCCAAGGCATGATAGCTTGAGCTTGACAGTTATGTTCAATTAAAGCTGCACTTTCAATCTAGATAAGAAATTCAAAAAACTTTGATCAGCGAGTTTAGAGGCGATTCTTACGTCTCACGGGCCCAAGGCAGAGAGCTTGAGCTTGACAATTCGATTCAATTAAAGCTTGTTCCCACTTTCAATCTAAATAAGAAATTCAAACCCAAGTTTTTTGGTTGCCTTTGCATCCCTAAATGGACAGCTAATATTGTCTTGGACCTGGACTCCAACAGGCTGCAGCATGGGAAAATGTCTTTTATGATTGTAATGATATTACAGTCTTGTTTATTCTCTTGTTGGTGAAAAGGATGAGTGAGGGGCAGTGTCTTTTCACAGAGAATGAAGCACATTGCAAAAAGAACAACACAGAAAAGCTGTTCTTTTTCTGTTCTTGCAGAAAGCTGGGGAATGTTGGAGGTAATTGATTCACCAAGGCTGAGGTCCCTCTCCATATAATTCTCCTGTGTAGGCAACTCTATCATGTATGGTCTGCATCAAACACTGACTTGTAAGGATTGGTATTTTGACTAGGGATCTGTGTTCATTTCCTCAACTCTTCCTTACCTCGTAAAATTCTCACTAAATCAAGTAGGATTAAATCAAATTAATTATAAAATTAGTGTTCTTAAATGGTACGCCAATCATAAATAACTGCATTGCACTTGTCACATAATTAATTTAAATTCGACCAAACCCGATATGAATTAAAATTTTCCTCGCAAGGGTTAATCCTCCGGGAAAAATGCAAAGAAACTCTACTAGCAAGGAAATCAAAATGGTGCCAATGAGCCCAACTCAGTTAGGGAAACTGAAACTCACCTCAGAGGTCATGATTTCGGATACCGCCATATGCATGGGATGTTGTTTCTACTGAATAGTAGGTACTGTCTACTGTAGTAGTATGTGTTGGTTAGATTTAGTTTATTTGATAGTATGGTTTTGAATCTCACCATATGCGTGGGATGTTGTATCTACTTCATAGTAAGTATTGTCGACTGTAATAGTAGGTGTTGATTAGATTTAGTTTATTTCATAGTATTGATCAATATATAATTATTTTAATAATTTTTATTAGATATTGATCAACATGAATTATTTTAATCAATTTATTTTAATTAATAATAATTCATCGTTTTTATTTAAAAAAAAAAAAACTCAAAATGCTGCTTCTCCGAAGGGTTTAATAATTTCAATTTTTATCCCATTCTATTGGGCTTAGTAGAATACATTGTCCAACCTGTGCAAGTCTATCAAACATTAGTTGAGGTTGAGGTTGGGCTTCATTCTTGGTCGAACCCAATCCAAATCAATTCTACTTATAAAAGTGTGAAATCATTCATGCGTTTGTTTTTATTATAAATATTTTAATTTTTACTTAAGTAATTTTTTTAATAATAAATAAAAAATTTGTTATAAAAAAGTAAAATTTTATTAAAAGAAGATCATTTAAGAGTCCTAGTTCGTATATCGGACTAAACAAAAAATAAACAAATAATATTTTTATGCGATTAATTTATTAAAAGATATTTTAAATATTTCAAAAATATTAATTTACTATGACACAATGAATTTATAATGACTAGCATCGGAAGAATATATAAAATACTAATATAAACAGCAAAATACTAATATAATACTGTTGAAAATCGTATCTGGCTTATGTGGAATGATACTGACGTGGGAATTGATATTCTTAATGTTAGTAACCAATTAATTCATTGTCGAGTTACTAACCGCATGATGCATACTCAACACTTGATTACTATTGTGTATGGGATGAATGATGTGAGTAGTAGGATAACGCTATGGCGAGATTTATGTGACCTATCACAAGAAATTGCAGAGGAGGCGTGGTTTGTGATGGGAGACTTCAATGCGGTACTTGATATGAGCGAGGTATGTGGTGCGTCGGGAGATATCAGACAGGCAATGGAGGAGTTCCAAGCGTGTGTCATGGAGATGGGTCTCATTACACTTCCTATGCAGGGAGAAACGTTTACTTGGTATAATTGTAGTAGAGATGGTAGAAGCTTGTGGAAATGACTTGACAGAGTTTTGGCCAATAATGTGGTATTACACATGTGGCCGAATGCTTATTATAGGTGCCTTGCCCTAGCTACTTCAGATCATTCTCCACTATTGTTGCAAGGTGGTTCCCGACTCAACTATGTAAGTCCTTTTCATTCTGATAATTACTTGGAATCATCTCCTCAATTTTTGGATGCTGTTAAGTCGGTGTGGATGCATGACATTGAGGGCACTTATATGTATCGGTTACTAGAAAGTTACGTACTCTTAAACCTATTTTTAGGTTGATGCGACAACAAAAAGGGGATCTTTCTCTCAATGTACAGCAAGCCAAGGAATTCCTCGCTACAGCCCAGGAACTCCTTGCACAAGACAGACATGATGAGACATTGTTGTTATTGGAGCACTGTTGTAGAATCGTGCTCATGAAAGCGGTGAAATTAGAACAAAGCATGCTTCGGCAATGGGCTAAAATGCAATGGTTGAAGGAGGATGACCAATGCTCGAGGATCTTCTTTCGTAAAGTGGCCACCAAACGAGCAACAAAACAAATTTTCCAAATTAAAGGGCCTGATGATAATATGATCAATGACCAGGAGGAGATTGTTGCGGAATTTGTGCACTATTTTGAGACCTTACTAGGTGGTGAACGCCGAGGAAGGGAGTTGACACTAGAACATCTGAGATCGAGGGCTACACATGTGTTAACGGAAGAAGAAGGGGATATGCTTGTTAGCCAAGTCACCAGAGATGAAGTTAAAGAGGCCTTCTTTGACATTGAGGAGGACAAGGCACCGGGACCTGATGGTTTTTCAGCTGGATTTTATAAAGCCGCATGGTCTATTGTTGGTAGGGAGGTTACAAAAGCAATACTGGAGTCTTTCATAATGGCCGACTGCTGAAGCAAATTAACTCCACGATTATTTCTCTTATTCCTAAGGTACATAATCCCTTATCTGTTAGTGATTTCAGGCGTATATCGTGCTGTAATGTGTTTTACAAAGTTATCACTAAGATATTAGTCAAGCGAATTCAGCTGGTACTTGACAAATTAATTAGCCCTGCACAAAATGCTTTTGTCCCGAGCCGTAGTATTGGGGACAATGTTTTACTGGCAAAGGAATTATTTTCGGGCTACAACTAACAACGTAAGCCCCCTCGGTGTGCGTTGAAGGTTGAGTTGCGTAAAGCTTATAATATGGTGGAGTGGGATTTTCTATTTGCAGTTCTACGGCTTTATAAATTCCCAGAACTCTTCATTGGATGGATACGTGAATGCGTTACAACCACAACTTTTACTATTGCAAATTCCCAGAACTCTTCATTGGATGGATACGTGAATGCGTTACAACCACAACTTTTACTATTGCATTGAATGGTGGCATTCATGGATTCTTTGCGGGGGCTCAAGGGTTTAGACAAGGGGATCCCATGTCTCCTTATCTGTTTGTGTTGGTTATGGAAATCCTTGGCCTCATGATCCAACAGAAGATTGAGGGTCAATGCGGATTTCTTTATCATTGGTGATGTGAGGAAACGGGGCTCTTTCAATTATCGTTTGCTGATGATTTGCTACTCTTCTGTCGTGTTGATGAGTCCTTTATACGTGTATTTAAAGAAGGTTTGGACGATTTTTCCTCTTTATCTGGTCTTCATACTAATGCTGCTAAAAGCCAGGTTATATTCTCTAAAGCAGCTCAGCCGCTTAAAATTACAATTCTTAGCATCCTCGACTTTCAGGAGGGAGAATCGCTAGTCACATATCTCGGATTACCACTTATTGCCTCTCGGCTTTCCATCTCTGATTGCAATCCTTTGCTTATTAAGATTGAAAAGAGATTGCAGGGTTGGGTTTCCATTCAGCTGTCTTTTGCAGCTAGAGTTCAACTCATTAAATCAGTCCTCATATCACTACAAATTTATTGGGCTATGGCATTTATTTTGCCAAAAGGAGTTATTAAGGAGATAGAGAAACGGTTTCGCCAGTTCCTATAGAAAGGTGCATCAACTGGATATTCGAAGGTTTCATGGAATCAAGTGTGTCGTCCGGTGGAAGAAGGAGGACAGGGAATCATGGATGTGGCAGCCCTCAATCGAACTCTTATGAGTAGATATATCTAGAGAATAGTAAGCAGATCTAGCGGTTCTATATGGGTAACATGGATTTGCACCATGCAACTTTAAGGAAAATCTACATGGACAGTTGAGGCCAATTCCGAGGCATGGGGTTGGCGCAAAATGCTTGAACTTCGACATATATACAGCCTCGTATCCATTATAAGATCGGCAATGGAGAATTAATATATATATATATATATGGCAGGATCCTTGGCATCCTATGGGGATCTTAATGACTATATTTCCACACGGCCCCTATCACACTCACACATGGACAGACATGCTACTTAGAGAGGTTATTCACAATGGAGTATGGCATTGTCCACTGCCTCTCACACCAACTCACACACGGGCGGACAATATTATGCTGGACATCATCCATAATTTGCCTCCACTACAAGGCACACAAGACTCGATCACTCTGAGGGGAGGCCTCTACACCAATAGGAGGGTGTATGATATATTTCGGTCTTCAGGCCCAAAGGTAGGTTGGTATTCACTCCTTATGGGCCCATTCAAAATTCTCAAGAATTCGTTTATCTTATGGCTAGCTCTACATGAACGACTGTCCACCATGGATCGTCCGTGGTTACAACATCTTAATAGGGATTGTGTTATTTGCTCGAGGGGTACATTGGAGACTCACCAACACTTACTATTTTTGTGCCCTTATTCAAAGCAGTGTATTCGAATCTTACGCAGGGAGGTCCGGTTTTCATGGACAAACAGAGGATGGATGATTGATGTGATGATTACTGCGCGAAAGTGGCGGGGAAAGCACGTGGTTAACGCCACCTATCGCAACCTATTAGCATCTCTAGTATATCACATTTGGTAGGAGCGCAATAGGAGGAAATTTCAGCAATTAGATCGAGACCCGTCGGCAGTGGCTAAGATTATTCTAGACGAAATTCGATTACGTATACTTAGTGCAGAATTGTCGAATACAATTAGTACGATAGCATTGTATAGATTATGGCAAATTCCATGGCACACAACATCAGCCACATGATTGTACATTACGATTTTTCTTAATGCAATTTACCTTTATCGAAAAAAATATAAACAACAAAACTTATATACATATGTCTATATATGAAAGAATAAATATCAAAAAATTTTAAATAAATATTATCAATCTTATTAAATTAGAAATGGCTATTAAAAGTTTAAAATGAGTGACTTCTAACTAATTAACTTTATTTTAATATTAATTGTAGAAAATTGTTTTGAGATTGTGCATTCATGTACTCTTAATTTTTATCATAATATATCGGATGTAAAATAATATTAATAAATGCAACTTATGATTAAATATAAAATAATAAAAATCTCTTGGGTGTTTATTTCCTATTGTGTGAAGACATTTGTGCCCTTATTGAGGTACTCTTTTCAATAATAAATAATAATTAGTTATAAAATTTTTTTTCTATGAAATACGAAAATTAAGTTATTTGGTATTTTTAATTTCTCTAAACTACTTAAAAATGAATAATCTATTTTGAAGATAAATAGGCAAATAATATTTTAACGTGGCTAATTTTGTTGGAACGATTTTAAGTACTCTTTCTTTTTTTTTTTAAAAAAAAATGATTTACCTGGCATTGTCAAACTTAAAACGAATAGCATATTTATGATTATTTTAGTTATTTCCGTGAAAATTAACAAAAAATCGATAGCAACAATTGCGGAATTAGAATTTTTTTTTTCCAAATAGATGGAAAAATTGCGCGTGACAACTTATGTTATTTTTTGTTTTTTTAAATGGGAAATAGGATGAAAATTTTATAAATACTGAACCTCAGAAGTTACATGTGCACCTACGAGATATCAAACAGACAATTCACAAGAATTACGCTTACCGGCCCCTCTTCCATGGACTGCACATTCCTGTTAGGATTCAACCACCTCCGTGGTGCTTATTTAAAGATGAATGGCTCCCTTCATAATACATAGTTGAAGGGTCTCCCCTCATCCCTTCCATTGTGTTGTAATTTTGAATTAAAATTTACTTGTTAAAGTCATAGATTAGATTTTGAGAAATTGAGATATTAAGAAAAGTTGCTTTTGTCCCATATAGAAATATGATCGGAAAAGGGCTTTGATGTGTATATAAATTGTATGTGGGGGTATTTTTTTTTTTTTTGCACTCATTTTATGTCTGACATTAGAGGTTTATATACAACATAAGCTCCTTATATTAAGTTCAATGTCAAAGTGATATTTGAAGTGTTATGGAGATTGGAGTTGATGTCTTAGTCTCAGTATAAATCTTTTTGCAGCAAAAATATTTGAATTACCCGGTATTAAATCTGTGGCTGCTAATTTATGACACATGAAATCATTGGCGGTTTCTGACCGTTATTTACAGTTTCAACTGAGGTTTTATGACCAAATTAAATACTTGACATTCATTGCTGCTGGTTGAGAGGCCTATAAAAAGGATTCCTCCTCTTCATTTCAAACATACCACCAACTACACCTCTCAACTGAGAATTCTTCTCTTCTCTTTAGCTCTCGAGTTCTCTCTTAAAATTCATATTTTAAGCTCTAGTTTCGGTAAAAGGCTACTGAGTATTGTTCGAGGTGTTTGTCAGTAGAAGTGCAATACTGAACAAACGGTAACCATCTTATCTTGAAAGGAATTGCGTAGACAGATGCATAATTTCTTCAAGGCAAGCAAATTTTCTGTAATTCGATTGGTGTGCAATTTCTATTGGTATTTCATTGGACGGGATGTAGAAGATTCGTAAGACAACATATCTAACTATTGTTGCTATTGTTCTGTTTCAAAGTGGGTATTTGTGTTTTGATTTCAAAACTAATTAATAAATTCGATTGTCAATTTCATAACGAAATTATAATTCTTTATGCAATTTTTCAAACAATCTTGAAGAAATTATATGGTTTTGAACATCGAATTTGTTGGAACATCAACAGTTTTAAATTGCTATTTTCTGAACATCAACAAAGAGACTACTCTATATTCCCCTTCATCTAATGGAGTAGCTGAACAAAAGAATAAAACTTTTAAAGATATGATTAACAGTCTTTTGTTAATTTCTGGGTTACCTAAGTATTTGTGAAGAGAGGCTTTGAATACGGCTTGCCATATTCTGAACAGAGTCCCTTTGAAATACAATATGAGTACTTCTTTCGAGTTGTGGAAAGATAGAAAACCAAGCCTCAAATACATTTGTGTGTGGGGGTGTCTATCAAAGGTGCTGGTCCTGGAACACAAAAGAAAGAAATTGGGCCCTAAGACTTTTGCTGCTGTGTTCTTGGGCTATGTGGAGACAAGTTATGCATTGAGATTTTTGGTTATTAGATCAGAAATTATAGGCATTGAGGTCAACACAATAGTCGGATTTCGTGATGCCATTTTTTTGGAAGATGTATTTCCTATGGAAATAGGAGTACCTTCAAGTGTTTTACTTGATGATTTACTTGCTTCCACTTCTAGTCCTGAACATGTGGAAAAAATGTCAGATGTGGGGGTTAATCCTAGTAGTACTAGTCCGACTCATGAGAAGTCAGATGAACCTATACGGAGTAAGAGAGCTAGGATTGTGAAGAATTTTGAAAGTGATTTTGTCACTTACAACATCAAGGACTATCCGGTAACTTTCAAAAGATGTTATGACTTCTTCAGAAGCTAGGCAGTGAAAGAAAGCTGTCAAAAGTGAGACGGACTCCATTGTTTCTAACAGAACATAGGTGCTAGTCGATCTCCATCCAGGATGTACTACGATTTGGTGTAAGTGAATTTTTAAGAAGAAAATGAAACCTGAAGGGGCCGTCGATAAGTTTAAAGCTAGATTGGTGCTAAGGGTTTTTAACAAAAAAGAGAGAATAGACTATTTTGATAAATATTCTCTAGTAGCTTGGTTGGCTACAATACAGGTGCTCATAGCAATTGCTTCGGAGTATAGTCTCCCAATTCACTAGATGAATGTGTAAACAACCTTTTTGTATAGTAACCTCGAGATAGAAATATACATGGATCAACTTGAGGAATTTGTACCTCATGATAACAAGCGCAAAATTTGTAAACTTGTTAAGTCTCTCTATGAATGAACTTAAATAAGCACCCAAACAGTGGCATGAAAAGTTTGATAAAACTATTCTTGCATTTGGTTTCACTATTAATGAGATTGATAAATGTATCTATTAAAAGGTTAAATGAGATAAAATAATTATTTTATGCCTATATGTAGATTACATTCTTCAAATAAGATCATGTTTAGATATAACAACCGAAACCAAGTCATTTTTGAAAAATATGTTTGAAGTGAAGGATATGGGTGAGGCCATAATTCTTGGTATCAAGTTGATTCGTGCAACTGATTGGATAGCCATTTCTCAGTCTCATTATATTGAAAAGATAATTGAAAATGACACGAGACTAGATATAACTTTTTCTGTCTCAAAGTTGGCTACATACACTAGTTGTCCGGACAGAACCCATTGGGGTGCTTTGGATAGAGTATTAAGGTACCTGAAGGACACGGTAACACTAGCCATACATTATAGCAAATTTCCTACTGTTCTAGAGGGATACAGTGATGCTAGCTGGATGGCAAAAAACTTTGGTAGTAATAGGTGTTCAGGATATGTATTCACCTTAGGTGGAGGGGGCAATCTCTTGGAAGTCAACAGACTTTGATAACCCAATCTACTTTTGAAGCCGAGTTATGTGCGTCGGATACGACTAGTACCGAGGTAGAATGGTTATATGAACTGTTATCACAACTTTCCATTGTAAGCCAGCTTCTTCCACCTATTGCTGTACATTGTGATAGTCGAACCACAATTGCAAAGGTTCAGAGTCGTAAATACAACTAAAAGATCAAAAGACACATCCAAGTTAGACTGAAATCTATAAGAGTATTAGTGTCAAACAGAGTTATAGGTGTTGACTTTGTGGGAACAAAGGACAATATAACTGACCCTTTGATAAAAGGATTAGATCTGTCACAAGTACAAAAATCCACATTGCGGATGGAACTGAAAATCCGTCAGTGATATATCTACAAGAGCAACCCAACCTTTTAAATGAAAATCCCACAAAGAAGGTTCAATATGGTATTAACAAGTTGTAGGATATGTCAGAGCGCTAAAACTAGACTGATACTCTGTATCTGGAATTTGTCCCTTGTAATTCTAGAAAGTATTGATACTGCAAGTATAGTAAGAGTTTAACTCTGAATGGAGTCAAATCTATTAGATGAGATGCTAGCAGTGCGTCCTTGGAGATTCCTAGCTAAGTGAACGTAGTTGTTTGGCGACAACTAAGGAATTCGGTTATTCCTAAAAGCATTCATGGATAGAATCAAGACATATGACCTAAGTGTCAACCCCAATGATCAACACAAAGCCTAGTGGCTTGATGTTACTGACAGACGCTATCACATTTAGAGGCTCAAATTCTAAGCTTAGTTTTATTTGACCTGGTGATAGCTGACATTAGATGACTTAAATAGTCATTTAAACCAGAAGGTACCATTGTTGAAAGCAAGCTACAGAAACTTGAGTTCAAATCTATGAATTCGTGGGGGATTGTTGTAATCTTGATTAAAATTACATGTTAAATCCATCGATTAGATTTTGAGAAATTGGAGAAGTTGCTTTTGTCCCACATAGGAATATGATGGGAAAAGGTTGGTGTGATGTATATAAAAGGTGTATGTGGGGATGGAGTGTTTTACACTCATTTATGGCTTACATTGAAAGTTTGTGTATGACAGAAACTCCTTATGTTAAGTTCATTGTTCAAGTGATGTTTGAAATGCTATGGAGACTAGAGTCAATGTCTTAGTCTCAGTATATAATCTTTTTGCAGCAAAAATATTTGAATTTACCCGATATTAAACCTAAAACTACTAATATATGGCTTGAAACCGCTGGTGCTTTTTGATCATATTTTACCATTTCAATTGAGGTTTTATGACCAAATTTAATTATATCATTTATCGCTGCTGATTGAGGGCCTATAAAAAGGCTTCCTCCTCTTCATTTCAAACACACCACCAACTACACCTCTCAACCGAGAATTCTTCTCTTCTCTCTAGCTCTTGAGTTCTCTCTCAAAATTCATATTTTGAGCTATAGTTTTGGTAAAAGGCTACTGAGTGTTGTTCGAGATGTTTATCAGTATAAGTGCAATATTTAACAAATGACAACTGTCTTATCCTGGAAAGAATTGCGTAGTACCCAGTGTACTTTTGGACATAATGTATAATTTCTTCAAGACAAATATATTTTCTACAATTTGGTTAGTATGCAATTTTTATTAGACCGAGAGTTGTTACGATACAACTCTCAATGTAAGTTATCCTTTAATTTATTGTAAAACAAGACATCTATCTATTGTCGCTATTATTCTATTCCAAAGTGGATATTGTGTTTTGGTCTAAAAACTGACTAATAAATCCAATTGTCGATTTCAAAATGAAATTATAATCGTTTATGATTCATCCACAAAACCCACCATATCACCAAGAATTTCTCAACTGAGGGCACGTGCCCTTGCAACTAAGCATTTGGTGCCTCTACCGAGATGATCGACCAAGATATGTTTGTGAAGGCCCACATGTTGGGTGCGGATGCTATAAGAGGTGGAAAAAATGTAGGATGTTATAAAAGAAATATTTGAGTAGCTACGACTCACTTTGTTGTTTCAAGGGATGTTTTTGCTGAAGCCCCAGAGTTAGATTTTTACCAACTTCCAAAGGGGGGGCAAAATTTTCCGAGTCCAACATTTTTATGAGGGGACATTGCCTCAAAGGATACTTCATGTCCCGGAGTCGGTCTTTTACCAACTTCAAAGGGATGTAAAGTTTTCGGGGCGACATTATCGACGAGGATCTCAATGAAAGTTCCATTTAGGGGGTCCCGAGGCAATAGCGACTTTTGCTATATGAAAGTGACTATTTTTGCCTCAAGGGTCCTCGTGAAACTTCAAGGATCTCCATGTCTAAATTCGTTTCGTTTGTTGGGACTACGACAAGAAAACTAACTTCATTACTTAAAATTCAAAATACAATATTTTAGGAAATATCATAAGAGGAGTAGGATGTATTGAGCTACTACTCGAGTTTTCTCCTATTACAAGTGAATAACCAAAAAATAATTTTTTCCACTACGTGAACTTTGAGTTACTCTTTCATGGCTTATTGATCTTTTTGAGGTCACGGGATGAATCCTGCGGTGGGATAGTTATCGTCACGAGGAGTTGGCATATTCGGCCCATGGTCAAATTGGCGTCCTTGTGGATAGTGGTTGACATATTCCTTTAAGTGTCCCTGCTGGATCAATTTTTCTATCTCATTCTTCAGGTGATGGCATTTCTCCGTCGTGTGTCCCTTATCCCAGTGAAAACGACAATACTTATCGGATTTGAGCCTCTTGGGGTTATCTTTCATCTTTGCCGGCCATTGACTAATTAGCCCTTACTGTTCCGCCACCATTAATATCTCCCCCTGGGAGCGTTCAAGGGGGTATAGTGAGCAAACCCCGCCGGAGGTACATGCTTGAGTTCCTCTTTCTTTTTCAGCTCCTTTTCCTCTTCCCGACCTTTCCTTTTGCTGCTAAGGGAAGGATCCAAAGTATTAGTCTCCTCAATCCGAATGTATTTCTGGGAGCGAATGAGTAAATCTTCCATAGTGCTAGGGGGCTTGCCGGCTATGGACTCCTTGAATCTTCCCGTTAGCAGGTTCTGTTGGATAATAGTAGCCAACAACTCATGATTAACATGGGGAACTTCATGCACTGCATCCACGAATCTTTGGATGTAGTCTGTCAAAGTTTCGCCCTCCCTTTAGCGAATGGTGAATAGAGATGCAGCCGTTTTCGGAAGGTTTTTGTTCATGGAGAAGTGATGCAAGAAACGCTGAACCAACTGCTCGAGGCTAGAAATAGTTTCAGAAGGCAGTTGGTTGAACCAGGCTACTGCACATTTCGAGAGTGTAGTGCAGAAGACCTTGCAGTAAGCAGAGTCACTCAGATCAGCGTAAAATTTGTCTAAGTATTCTTGTGAGTCTCCCGTTCCATCATATTCCGATAGATTCGAGACCTTGAGGCCTGCAGGGAGCGCTTTGGTCAGAATGTTCGGGGCAAAAGGGCTACGTCTTGGAGGAGCTACGGTCAATAACAAGTAGGAATCCTCGACCCCCTTAGGTGCTGGGGGAGCGGAAGATTCTCGATTGCGGAGATTATGACCCTGAGTCTGTGCAACTTCAAGCCTAGAGATCTTGTTGTTCACTTCCTCCCGCCTCTGCTCCTCCTCCTCGGTAGCTGAGGATAATTCTCAACTTTTGCGAGGGGAAGGAGGGGGTGGATTCGCAGGTTGTCGCGCTGCAAATTGGGCTACGGCTTGTGCCGCTGCTCGAGTAGATGCGTCGCATATCAAGGCAAGCAAAGCTTCTTGCGTTAGTTGGATCATCGGTTCTTGGGTGGAGCTTCCGGGGGGAGTGCTCTCCCAGGAGGCGCGGGAGGAGATTGTCGATGTGGTGGAGGATCTCTCCATTGAGGGGTACTTGCTCGTGCGTCAGGGGGGTTACCTCCTGGGGTGGTGACTGTTCGCGAGGCAGGTCTTGTTTCGCCCGGGCTAGAGGCCTGATTTGCATACTCAATGTCGAGGTAAATATTCCCACAGACGGCGCCAATGATGTGGTCGAGGTTTTTACTAAGAGATAAAAATGGAGAATTTTACCTACGACACAAATACATACCAGGTGGAATGCGATTTTCGAGGGAGCAAGAAAAATAGTCAAATCAATAAATAGTGCTTGCCTTAAAAAAATAATATTTTTGGTATTTATAGTAGTGTTGTAAATTATATGGCGTGGTGGGTTGCATTTGTTTAATGTGTACCTCATATATGTTAAATTATATTTTTACCCTTACAAGTTAATATTTTTTTACCAATGTACATCAAGTATTAAGCTCCAAAAGTCAAAATATGTAGAGAAGGAAGACTTTCTTTGGCTTATTGTCAGACGTATGGATATTTTGTGTCGTTAACGCATAAAAACATAGTTGATTTATTGTGTACCATAAATTTGGTTTTGGAGTGATGTGATAACCAAATATTGAAGCATGACCAGTAGGCATAAATAATAAATGGTTGGTTACATGCTTTGATACATCACATCGGATAGAGATGTTCTGCTGCGCCCTCATATCCAACCATGCACCTGCCAGTTGACAGCAATATCCCTCCTACCATCTTAATTCCTATCTATTTTTATCTATGGATGTTAAGAAGAGCTCTCTCTCTCACACACAACGAAAACCTAAAACAATTTGACAAATTTAGTCCTATATATTACAAAATTTTTAAAATGGTTTTAAAATTAAAAAAATTCAATATATTTTATTCCATAAATTCCGTGAAGTAAAATACTAATACTATATTTGTTTTCATTTCCAAATTATTTTCTAGACAAGTCAAAACATACCCAATGTTTGCCATTATTTAAAAATACCTTATTTAGGTGTTTTGAACTGTTTTAACATAAATTCATATATATTATACTCACACATATACATAAATATATATAGAAAAGATATGATTTGATAATAATTTGACAATGAATAGAAATTTTTGTCTCCCAAAACACAACATTAAACATATAATATTTATTTTAAATTATCTTCAAAAATAAATTCAAATATACATACTATCTCTAACACACACTTATTTATCTTTATATTTCTCTCTCTATCTCCACAAAATACAACTGAACACTCAGAAAATGATTCCAAACATTATGTAAATGTGTTAGATTTTTCTCAATTTTGGGACCATTTTAAAAATATCATAAAGCAGACGACTAGATGTGTCTAGTTTTCCTAATTTTGGGACTATTTCAAAATTTTCGTAAACCAAATAACCAAAAAAAAAAGTGTTGAACGCCTTATCCTATTGAATTAAAAATGTAATTTTACCAAAATTTTCAATTTTCAATGGGAAGCATGTGATTTTAGTTTTGTATAGATTTTGTGTGAAAATGATAATATGTTTTTATAATTGATAAGATTGTCTTAGAGATGTCGATCAGTATATTTTTTATTTGATGAAAATAATTGTGATACCTCATCCCACATCAATTTGAAAATGATAAGATAAGTAATATATAAGTTTTGGCTAAAGAACTCTTGTGCTAATGAATACCTCTTTTCGATGAATTGTTCACGATTGAATTTCAAAATAAATTCAGTGGGTTTGAGACAGTTCGCCCATCCAACGCACTAGTGGACCTAGGGCGTGACTATAGTAATTTTATTTTTATTATTTGTGGTGTCAAATTAAATATAATTTTTTATTTAAATAAAATTGATAGTCATATTTTTTTTATTTTTAATTATTAGTGGTGTTATATCAAAATATTATAGCAAAAAAATACATTATTACTATATACAACTATTGATGGAAAGTAATATATATATGTATATGTAATATATAAAAAGCTAATGATCGATGTGGGAATAATAGTAAAATATTTTAAATGAAAACATGTATCAATTAAATATACTTTCACTTTTATCACTCTTTCATAAACTAAAACATAAAAATGAAAATGAAACCAAACAGTTAATATTTTGAGGATTTATTTTGAAAAAATGAGTATCATCATTAGGAAAAGAGGGTCTCGAGATTAATATTTACTGAGAATATTCTTCGTCTTGCATAAGTCTCATAAATTTGTTTTTGAAAAGTCCATTTAACGGAGTGGATGCAATTGAAAATAAAGAATAATAGTAATATATTTTTAGTATCTTGAAAACTTGAGTTGAAAGTAAAAATATTTTATTATTGAAATCTATCGCTTGAAAAAGTTAACTACTATTTAAAAGAAAGGGTCCTAGTCTAAGTAAAATATGTCTGAAACTGATTAAAATTTGGACTGATTCAAAAACCAACAGTATTTGTTCCAAAAATAGCCAAACGCAAATAATCCCGAAAAAATATCATGCCCAAAATATAATTATTCACATTATAAAATAAGTAAAGTCGTCTGAAAAATAAAAAAAATTAAAAAAATATGCTCGAAAAATGGTCAAAACGATGAAATTTCACGACGAACGATGACCTCTCACGATAAATATCGTATTTCAAAAGATAAGGGTTCTCTACTAAAAAATCGTCGAAATGATAGGTAAATCGCCTTATAACTCCACCCGAATCAAACAATATTGTTTGAAATTTTACTATCAAACCGCATAGTTAAAACAAAGTATTTTCGACTTAAACCTATTCAAACGCTTTTAAAATACATCAACTTCTTATCCCATATCATCATCATTAATACAGTGAGTATTAAACGGACATACTAATTAAGGTATTCATTTTGATGTAGATCAAATGGGATAATAGAACCCTAGAAGACATGTGATTTTGGAAATACCCGTTACCTTGTTTCCGACAAACGTGCTAGGTTATAGTGACAAATGCACTGAAGTCATATTCACATTCACCCTTCTTCTTTTGGAATTTTGTAAATGTAAATTTGATTAGGTTAAACGATAAAAAGTAGAAGAAGTACAATAATGTGTAACCGTTCGTCTTTCCAATCAAGGAAACCCGCAGCTACCAAACAATATGCCATAGTCTATAAAGTACAGATGTTGGCAAGTTTTGCCGTAAAGATGCACTCAAAATCCATATACTAACTCGAAACAAGCATTCTATAGTTGGAACACACATTTAGATGGAAGTCATAATGAATTACATTCTCATCAAGAGTAAATACCATTTATGTATGTATAAAATAGTTAGTGGGATTACAGTTGTGTACCTAATACTTAACATGAATGATATCTTACTCACTGGAAATGATGTGAAGTTGTTAAGGAACGCTAAAGTATGGTTATCTACATAGTTCTCTATAAAAGATATAGGTGGGGCATCTTACAATTTGGGCAACAAGATCTATAGATCTAAGATATTAGGATTGAATCAATCATCATATATTAACAAGTGATGCCCGCTAAAATTATTGGGCCAAATCCACAAGTTAGGCATACTAGTCTAATTGGTTAAGAACTCAACTGGTTCATTAGTAAGACGGATAAGGGCCCATCAGCAGGGAAGAAAAGCCCACAAGCTTACGTACTACTTAACTGAACTGACAGGCCCAAGAAACAAACTCATTCTAGCCTAACACATAACGACACAGCAGGGGCCAAATAGAATTTTCTTGAAGATCCTTTGACCTTTGTGGTGGGGCCAAATTTTTGGTATGCTGTCTATGGGAACACTTGAGCTTTGGCAAGAGAAATGACGAATTCCAACAATGGAGACCATGGATCTTATGAAGGAGACTCTTCTCTCCTTTCCGTATCTGGACCTACTGTTCCGCCCGCAGATCTTACTTTAGGAGATGTTAATGTTCCCAGTCCAGATCCAGCACCAGGAGCTAACACTCCAATCCCAGGTCTCGCTCCTGAGCAAGCAGTTGGACCTGCTGTTCTGAACCAGCTCTTCTATGAGTAGCTTTGTCAGTTCATCATGGAGACCATCAACTCGACCCTCCGCGGTTCTTAGTAAAGTAGAGCAAGACCTTTTTCCTTAGCAGGAAATAGGAGGAACACTAGGAAGTCAAGGGCAGGGCATTTGGAGAGAGGAGGAACGCCAGGAAAGTAGATTCCTGCTGGTTTCCAGCAGGATCGATCCACCCCTACTAATTATGCAGGCAAAGAGGCAGCTAGACATCAACCCCCCTGGTAGTTGGGGGTCCTTGAAGAGGCAAATGGTGGAACTCTGTTAGCAGGTAGCAAAAGAGACCATGCCTGCTGAGCGGGGCATCCCTTTCAGCAAATACATCATGATGAAAGAATTTTCTGCTTACTTTCGAGCACCTTCACGCCTATCTGCTTATGAAGGTACTACTGATCCAACTGAGTGTATCCATAAGTTTGAAAACGCAGCCTCGCTGCAGATACCGATGGTATCAAATGTCGTGTTATCCTTACTACAATAACGAATTCGGCCTAACAATGGTTCGACTAGCTTCTGGCTGGATCAGTTAGATCTTTTGTAGAATTCAGTGCCCTCTTCTAGCACCAGTTCACTAGTAGCAAGAAGTACATGAAGTCAGCTATTAGTCGTTTTGGGATCAAGCAAGAAGAGAAGGAAACCTTGAGGGCCTGTGTCCAACGTTTTAACGCAGCTATACTGGAGGTCCCCACGGCCCATCAGGAGGTGCTTGTCAGTGCATTTACCCAAACACTCCATGAGGGACCTTTATTCGGATCCTTGGCTAGAAGTAGGTTTCAGATTTTTTAGATGTACTAGCTCGAGCAGAAAATTATATGAATTTGGAGGATGCTTGGCTAGTAAAGAAGGTGACCAGCAGTCTACCCGCAGGCTAAGAGGAGAATCATAAGGATGCTTCAATCCCCTTGACCCAAAGAATGACTACTACACACCTCTCATAACCAATCCGGCCAGAATGCTTATGGTGATTGATCGACTCCCTGCCTTGCAGTGGCTTAAAGGCTCTGAAGAGGGCCCTCAACTCCCAAAATCTATGTATTTCTGCAGGTACCATGGGGAATATGGGCATGACACCAATTATTGCTTCCAGTTAAGACAAGAAATAGAAAGACTCATCCAAGCTGGTTACCTTAAACACTACGTGGATAAAGAGAAAAAGCAAGAACAAAAGGAAGAACGTTCCCGTCATCACAGCTCCCGCAGGATTAAGTAATACGAGGATTTTTGCAAAAGGGAACATAAGGAGAAAGGAGCTTCAGACGGAGAAGCAAGCCCGGAGAATGTTCTCGCTAAATGGATAATCTATATAATAGCAGGAGGACCCACTGATGGAGACTCAGGACGAGCCAGATGCGCCCGCGACGAAGGCTACAAGAATAGTCATGGAGATAGATGACAAGGTGCCAATAGAAGGACCAATGATCCATTTTGGTCCTGCTGACACCTAGGGAGTACATTTACCCCATAATGATGCACTTGTTATTTCTACTGCAGTGGCTAATTGTACTGTTTAACGCATCTTTGTGGATTCAGGTAGCTCCGTAGGTGTCCTATTCTACAAAGTATATCAACAAATGGAGTTAGGGGACATCCTGCTAGAACCTATGGATACTTTGTTATATGAATTTACAGGAGAAGGCGTGCACCTATTGGGATAAATCTCGCTTCCTCTCTTTTTGGGCACAGAACCAACCAGAAGGACCAGGATGGTTCGCTTTCTAGTTGTGGACATGCTATAAGCATATAATCTGATCTTACGTGACCTACCTTGAACATTTTCCAAGCTGTTGTCTCTACATACCATATGAAGCTGAAGTTTCCAGTCAGAGATAAGGTAGGAGAAGCCAGAGGTGATGAATTCACAATGCGAAAGTGCTATATGGAAGTAATAAAGAGCAGCAGTAGCAAGATAGAAGTGAATCTTTCCAGCAAAGAAAGTAGAAAGAATTCTATCCCGCAGGACGATCAGAAGGGCGCAATTCCCACTTGTGTCCAGCTAGCTGAAGAACTACTAAGTATTCATTTGGTGCCAAGGAAACCCGATAAGATTACCAAGATCGACTCCCAACCGAGCCCCACATTAGCAGGACAATTAACTACTTTTTTACAGGAAAATGTTGAAGTGTTTGCTTGGACAACTAATGAGCTTGTAGGAATTGATCCCAGCATAGTTGTGCACAGTCTAAACATAGACTTGAATTTCCTCCTGTAAAGCAGAAGAAGAGGCAGTTTAGGCTTGAGAAAGATAAGATTATACAAGAAGAGGTAAATAAGTTGCTATCAGCAGTGCATATAAAGGAGATCCAATTTCCAGAATAGTTATCCAATGTGGTGCTAGTACCCAAGCCAGGTAACAAGTGCCGTATGTGTATTGACTTTCATAACATCAACAAAGCATGCCCCAAAGACTTCTATCCTTTACCTTATATAAACTAGCTAGTGGATTCCACCTTGCTATTAATTATTGAGCTTAATGGATGCTTCGCAGGGTTATTACCAAATGATGATGAATCCTAATGATCAGAAGTGTGTTAGTCCATCACGTAGGAGAAACTTATTATTATAATGTATGCCTTTTGGATTTAAAAATGTATGGCTACCTATCAATGCCCAGTGTACCTCATGTTCCGAGAACAACTAGGACTCAACATGCTAGGAAAGAGCCGGTGGATGGACCAACACCTTGCTGATCTAGCGGAGACATTTGATACATTAAGAAAATATCACATGAAACTCAATTCGGCCAAGTGCTCATTTGGAGTAAGAAGTGGCAAGTTCTTAGGATATATGGTTACAGAGAAGGGGATAGAAGTCAATCCCGAGAAAATTTGAGCTATCCAACAGATGAAACCTCCTACTAACCTCAATAAAATGCGGAGATTAGTAGCACGTGTAGCAGCTCTCAACAGATTTATCTCTCGATTAGCAGATTTATCTCTTGAAGTTTGCCATTCTTCAAAGCCCTAAGAGAAACTAAGAACTTATAGGATGAAGAATGCAAGGAGGAGTTTCAGGATCCAAAAGCATACTTAGCAAAAATGCCCTTGCTCACTAAGCTGACACAGCGAGCCCTTATACCTCTACTTGGTAGTAGGCCAACAGGCGGTTAGCTCTGTGCTCATTAGAGAAGAAGCACACCAAAAAGCTATCTATTATGTAAGCAAGGTAGTGCATGGGGCCGAACAACAGTACCAGGAGGTAGAAAAACTAGCTTTCGCTTTGACAACACGTAAGTTACGACCTTATTTTTTTTATCACATCCTATTTGTATATGTACTAATGCCCCATCGCGAGCTACCTTAGCCAAACCTAAAACCTCAGGAAAAATGATTAAGTGGGCCATCGAGCTCAGTGAATATGATGTTTCTTACGAATCTAGGTCGGCTATCAAAACCCAAGCCTTGGCTGAGTTCATGAATGAGGCCACGCTCATGGAAGAGGATGAAGGTAACTGGTTACCACATGCAGATCGCTCCTCCACCCTTGCTGGCAGCGAAGCTGGAGTGGTCCTCACTAGCCCGAAGGGGGATGAGTTAGAATACACACTACGATTGTAGGTATCGGGATGGCTCTATATGCAGGAGCTAAAAACTTAATCGCCTACTCCGACTCCCAACTAGTGACTAATCAGGTAGAAGGCAAGTATGAAGTTAAAGAATAAAGGATGAAGGAATAGCTCCAGGAGATAGGTGAACTTATTAGCCGCCTGAGAAATTTTCAGCTCCACCAAATCCCTTGAACAGAAAATACGAAGCTAAATATCTAGCTCGATTAGCAAGCTCCCTGGTTAATTAACACTCGCGCTAGCACTGTAAGAACCTTCGCCAACAATTTTTTTAAACCTGACATAGCTATATTGTAGATTGAGACATATTGAAGGAAATCCCCCCTGGACTACCTATTAGAAGGTACCTTTCTGGCTGATGAGATGGAAGCAGCATGCTTAAATAGTAGGACAACTAAGTTTGATTTACTTGATGGTATCATATATAAGCGTAAGTTTTCTCAACCTTATGTCCGATGTCTGTCAAAGTAGGAAGGAAGAGATGTATTGCAGGAAATACATGAAGGCTCCTGTGGCCATGTAGGGGGTATGGATTTGGCCAATAAAATTTTGCAAGCTTGGTATTTCTAGACAACCCTTAAGAAAGATGCGATAAACTGGGTAAAAGGATGTGAGCAATGCCCGAAGCATGCCCCTCTCATTCATGCTCCAACAGAAACCCTTAGAACAATATCAGTACCTTATCCATCCTCTTAGTGGGGGATGGACATAGTTAGACCCTTCCTAGTTGCAGCAGGACAGTGTAAATTCCTCCTTGTGGAGGTAAATAATTTCAGCAAGTGGATGGAGGTGGAGCCTTTAGCTCGAATCACTAAAACCGAAGTGATAAAAGTCTTATGGAAAACTATCATCCACAGGTATGATTTACCTCGTGTTATTATTTTTGACAAGGGTCGTCAATTTCAGGGTTGGAAAATTCAAGATTGGTGCGTCGAGCAAGGCATCCAACAATGCTTCATTTCTGTTACTTACCCCTAAGCAAACGGGCAAGTTGAAGTCACTAACTGAATCCTGGTTTAAGGAATCAAAACAAAGCAAACACAAACAGGCGGACCGTGGGTAGACATGTTGCCGGGAGTGCTGTTGTCATATAGAGCTACTCCTCATTCCACCACTAGAGAGCTCCTTTCAATCTAGTATACAGATTAGAAGAAGTTATCTACGCTGAAATAGAGCTAGAAACTTTCAGAATCCAGCATTATGAACAGGAGAATAATGATAGCTTGTTACGAGCTAATCTAGACCTGATAGATGAAGTACGACAAGATGCCTGTGCCCGCATAGAAAGGTATGATCAGAGGGTAGTTAATGCTTACAATCAGCGGGTAAGGAGGAGAGAATTTCAGGTGGGAGACTTGGTACTCTGACGAGCTGATGCTTTAGGACCGATAGGGAAGCTAGCCTCCAACTTGGGAGGATCCAACAAAATCACCCGGATCATCAAATTGGGGATGTATGAATTGGAAGACATAGATGGCAGAAATCTTTCCCGGCCATGAAAATGCTTGAAATCTCAGGAAGTTTTACTCCTGAAATTTCTTTACTTACAAAGCCGATTCGTAAATGTAAACCACTTCTTTCTTAATAAAAATGCAGCCTTTGCTTTTCTTCTCATGACAATTGCAAGATGGAATCTCAAAACTAAATGTACAACAGAAAAACTCAGCTCTACTTAAGTCGCCTTGCTGGCGCACACTTTACTTAAGCCGCCTTGCTGGCGCATACTTAGTTAAGTCGCCTTGCTGGTGCACGCTTGCTTAAGTCGCCCTGCTGGCGCACTGTCCTTCAAATTACACTGCTAGCACACAATTAGCTAATACGCCTTGCTGACGCATTCTCAATGTAAAACCATCCTACTGCTACACTTGCAAGTCACCTTTCTTGTGCCATTTACATTTGTTTTGATAATATGTAGCTTATACATTACCAGTGCGCGATTTTATCAAGTGAACCTGGCCACTTAAGTTTGTTTGGTTAAAGCAGATCTCATATTTATCACTTCAAAGAGAAGTACTCTAAACAGGCCTAAACCTAGGGCAAAATCACACTTACTTTTTTAGGGAAGAAAGACAATCACTCCCGCTCCTCATAAGGATTATACTAACCTTTGTAGGAATCTGATTCAAAGCACCAACATATGAGAAAAAGGCAACATATTGCATAGATCAATAAAGCAATGAAAGAAATAAGAGTCTAAAAGCATTCAAAGCCCACAAATAGGCATTTTCATAAACCTCATGTAGGATGTAGCAATATTGTTTGTCAAAAAATAGAAAAGCAAGTTTTACTTAGCAGTAGGGGGTCAGCACTATCATCATCATCGGGGGGGACTACCTTCAAGGGAAAAACATTTTCCACCATAGGGACCTATGGATCTGCTGGAGAGTCACCTTCTGGAGAGACATGGAGCAAGCTCTTGGGCAATTCTTAGGGCACTTCCTCATCAAGCTTCAGAGCATTTGCCAATTGAGCATGGATATATAAGATATTAGTAGGAGCTGTCAAGGAAGGAGAACCAACATCAGCAAACTGGCCCGCACAAGTCCGATATCCATGATAATAGTACTTCAAGGCATTATCTGCAAGCTGGCGCTGAAACTCTTCGGACTTCTTGAAATCTGCCAGTCGGTTGATCCATAGTTCATTATTTCCCTCATTTATGGAAGGGTAGTCCTGAATCTTTGACACCACGTGCTACAAACGATCGTGAAGGCTCGATATTTTGGATTTCAGATCAGCAACACTGGTCTCGTGCTTACCCTCTTTCTTCTGCATCTCATCCTCTGGGCTTCCTCTGTGGTAAGCCCGCCTCGCTCCAGCAACTCCCCAATCAATAAGATGATCTACAAACAAGGTAAGTAGATCTTTCAAATTAGCATATACTGGAATTAAGCTTCTTTATTCCTTACTTTTCTAGCTCATGAAGCCAACAAATTCATGACTTCATCACGGGGAAGGGCCTCCAAAAAGGTCTTATTCGAAGGATCTAAAAGTCCCTTCACAAAGTCAGCAGCCCGGTTGCTGTCACCCTCCTCCTTTAGCAAAGACTGGGGCTCATTTGAACTAAGCTTCTCCGTTTTATCTTTACTGCTAAGGGACGAGGAGTGCTAGGTCGTGTGGAGTTTTTTTATGCAGGATGAGCAAAGGAGCTGGAAGTGGCTTTTGCTTTCTTAGCACGAGGCGACATGGGTTCCGCCTGGCATTTTCCTTTGGAAGCGCTAGTCAAGCAGAACATGCTGGAGTTGAAGATGGACTTTTAGCCAGCGGACGTTTGAAAGAGGAGCTATCAAGTAGTATAGTTAATATCATTCCCGCGATGGTTCAAATGCAATAATTGCCAAAACTATAACTAATCTACGATTATTAACTACTACTAATGCTAAAAATAATTATTAACAAAAACAATGTAAATGAAGGTGTTGGAGAAGATTCATAGATGAGAAAGATGCTAAGACAATTGGTCCACCTAATTGATCCAATGAATGCAGAAATTATAAATTAATCTAGCAGGCAATATTTTCATACACTGAGGTTTTTCCCAAATTAATTCAATATACTCTCTCAAGCTATAACTTGTCAAGGAAATAGTGGATTCCTGCAATCTAAATCTCGTGATAATAATGCATTAAGATTTATAAAATCCTTATGAAACCAGATGAATCACGTCTATGTATGTCTATATATCATTCAATTCACACCATGAATTACCTTTTCCACTATGTCAAGTTCCCTTCTGGTTCATCAACATAATTAATTCAATCTAAGAGATGGTCAGGCTCTTAAATTATAAAAACAAGCACAATAACTCATGGACTTGGATATATGAGAACAAAGCTATAGATTAATTTGATAAAATACTTAAAACATTGTCTCAATTATATTTTCTGAAAGCCCTAGCAAAAACTAAATTAGTTCATACTAACTAGATAAAACACAAAAGGAAAAAAGATAGAAGAACTCATGGACTTGGAAATCGGGCGTGAACAGTCTATCACTCGGGCACCAAATCAACTTCTCCACTTGTCTTCTTGTCTTCTCTTCGTGCTTTAATGTGAATTTTAGGACTTTCTCCAGCCCCAGACGAATTTCCCCAATCTTTTTCCCTTCCTCCTATTTATAATAATTTCCAACAGTCATAAGTTTAGTCTAATTCTCCTTCTATCTCTCCTAATCCTATTGTTACTAAACTTCTCAATATAATTACAAAGAAATAAATTGCTAAATATGATTATTTGACTAAGCAATTATGTGGGGTCTATTCAATTTCCGCCTGGTGTCTGTTTGACAACCCGTGAATCACAGGTTATGCCAAATTCGATTCTCTATTTTACGGATTCCTGATAGCCTATGAGTCACGGGTTATTCTTGATACACTTTTTGCTGCATTTGTAGACTTTTCTTGAAACTTGTTCTTTTTCCATGAAAGCACCTAAGATATCACAAATAAACACTAGAACAAGCATCATATCACAAGAATATAAAGATAGCAAAATGTATCATGTAATTTTGACTAATCAAGCTACCTCCAAAATTCTTTTCCTCACCCAGGGCCTTATCTTGCAGAAGCTTGTTGAAGATATTGACTACATGAAATACAAGGTCGTTAACAAAAAAATTTTCATGCATCCAAATCAAAGTTGTAAATTAAAATATGCCAGGAGGTTATATCAGTAGTTGTATCCAAGGCCACTTCTTTGAGACTCAACCCATAGCAAAAGAGAAAGGCTAGATGTACAAGCTCACAGGGATCATAATGAAAATCATTCAGATGTTCTAACAAAAACTTGAAGGGAGCAGGACGACTACGACTAGACTATCTAGGAAGATCGGGAGCATTAGAGATCCAAGATGTGGGGAATTGCCAAGACGTAGAGGAGGATATGAATGTTGTTTCCAATCTCTGACAGAGATGTCAGAGTGGAGAAAGTGAGCATCTCCCCGAGAAGTAAAGTAAAAGAGACCAGGACTAGCTTTCTTTCGCATAAAGAAAGAGAGAAACTGAGCAGCAGTAGGATTCTCCCCCCAAATTTCGCACAAAAATGTGGAAACCAATGATTATACTGAAAGCATTCAGGGCAAACTGATTCAAAGACACTCGAAATAAAGTGGATACTTCAGCAAAAAGTGGAGGGATTGGAAGTCACAAACCAGCTTCTAGTTGGGCTACATAAAAGCATATAAAGTCCTTAGGAGGTGAATCAGGGCATTCGTTAGAAGCAGGGATTCTAATAAAAAAATCACCAGGTATGCCAAACTTAGACCTAAGATCATTTATATTTTCCACCTTCATGCAGGAACGATAAACCCTGTATGATTTGGTACTAGAGGCAGCTAATAAATCCTCAGTCTTCCTCCTCTTCGACTCTTCTCTAGAAATTCTTTTCCTACTAGTCACCTCCTCTTCGCCCTTGCCCTGCGGAGGATCTGAAGCATTAGAGAGAGTTGCAAGATCAATAAGGAAATCTTCTACTACTCGCTCATCTACTCCCTCTTTAGACATGATTAAAACTTTCAGAAAGAATAAAGGAACTTAACTAAATGTGAAGATACAACGAGATGATAATAGAGGAAAGGAGGAAATCTCCGAAAATCAATTAGAAAACACCCTAGCTTCAGACGTGAAGGAAAAGGAGGGGGAGGATTCTTTTGTACCTTAGAATGCGGATGGTAAAATAAAGGGTAAATTCCCTATATATATACGAGTTATTTTGGAATAAACCTAAGACTCCAGTCAACTACAATTTCCTCCCTATGAATGCTCGAGTTTTTAAGGAATATTAAAAAATAGAACTCTTCTCCTTCTCTCTTTGTAATCATTGTGAATTAATGATTATCCTTTCTGTTGCAGATATCAATTCAAATTCAAAAAACTCCACAAGGAAAAGGCGGGAGTATCATTTTAAGACATTTTCTAGCTAGATATTTTTTAACCTACAGGAGGGATAGAATGTGATGGAAAGGACTCTCCAGCTAGAATCCTTCAATCAACCAACATTACTTAAGATACTCCATGGGATTCGTCCTGCTGACGAGCAGGAAGTTTACTCTCATTTTTTGCAGGATATCTTACCTACTCCAATAGGCCAACTCTATACTCCTGGAGTGCAAGAGAGTGATGATGCCCTCAAAAATTATTGGGCTAAGCCCACCTCGTATCCAATTTTGCACGAGCCTATAATGAGGGGTCTTGTGCAGGTTTCTAGGGCATGTCTTCAACAACACACTTATTCTCTCTCGATTTTTAGGATATTTCAAGCTTATATTAACTAAGGCTTAAACGGGCCTCATAATGTATAAGAGATACTGTTGTTCAAATACTGACATGAGATGAATTCTATCTTAAAATCCACCATCCTTGCTACACACTCTGACTGCACTGGACAAAGATTATGATAACTATATCCTACAACAGAGTCACCGCTCACCAGCCATATCTCTTCAAGTTTGAGGATTAATCCTACACTATCGAAATTGAGAATTTCAGTCATATCGACCAAGCCCTTAGGGCTTTCATATAATGATTCCAACAAGCCAGTTCAGTGAATCGACTACCTTGCCAACTAACCCACTAAAATTACATAGACGACCTACGTCTCCTACCGACAAAATACGACTGTAATACTTAGTGCAAGTCTCTTTAATACACTCGGTGCCACTTCTCCAAGTCCTCGACTTGGAATATTTTTAGACTGACCTTTAGAAATTGGTTCCATATATTCCAAATCTATGCGCAGCTGTACTCCAGGGGTTCAACCTTTCGGTCTGTGGGCATTTTATTGTGATATTGACTCGTTGTTCAATGTAAGTAGTAACAAAATACTAATATCTTTTAATGAACTATTAGGCCTTGTTTCCTTCAAAAATCGTATTAAATGAATGATACAATTATTTTTTATTAAATGAATGAGAAAAAAATCCTGTATAATATGTTGGGTATTTACTTATATATATTATTGAAATAGGATAAATTCTTTCAACTGTTTACATTGATGTATCCACATACTTTTGGTAGAAAAAATATCTTTGAGCTCTTGTTATAAAATTTATTAGACAATAAAATATTAGTGTTGTTGTTGTTGTTGTTATCATTATGATTTTTATTATTTATAATAATAGTAATTATTATTATTATTATTCAATCAAATTTTGAGGGTACAATAGTCATTCTCATTTGGTGGAACCTTGTGACTAAATTTTATACCACCTCCCAAGGTGGTACTAGTTATTCAAAATAGTAAATTAGTAGAGGGCTTTGGTTTTATACTAGGCCTCATATAACGAAGTAAACATTATTTAACCTATACTAATTTTCTTATACAGGCTTATACATCAAAGTAAATAAGGCCTTATTATCTTGATAAGGATTAAGGAACAAAAAATAACCAATTCAATTGACTTTTTGGTCACTTATTCTTACAATCTCCCACTTGGCCATTAAGCCAATTATGCATGTCGCTCAAAGTCTTCTGAGTGTGAGCAATTTATGATACTAGCTCGGTCTTGTGCGTCTATTATATTTTCTACTATAGCCACATGGCCCAACCGAATGCCTCATTTACCATCGCTACCTTTAGATGGTGGTAACATAAGAATTTTCAATGGATCCTGCGGTGAGATCTCTAGGCAAAAACCTTTCGCCCTAGCTTTGTCGTCTACCTCCAAGGCAACCACTGGCTCGACGATGCTAGGCACTACGTCCATTCAATGGATTTGATTTTTTAATCAAACCCACTTTCCAGAAAACAACTTCCAAAAGTCGCCACACATTTAACTTTTAGATGGAACATTGTGGTTTCTGCTTGAAATCCTTCCATGCTACCACACACTCCATTAACTCTGAATATATCTATATTTTGAGGGCTTTACTCATTATTCAAATGAATTTGGAAATTAGTTTCGTTTAGCCTTTCAAAATCAACTCTCCACAAATCGTGTATCAAGAACACATCTTTAATCCTTATTCTGGTATTAAAGACTGCTCTTGACAACTATTTACTGCCTCTTTGGTGTATTCCCGATATCTGTTCTGTCATGCCCAAAGCATACACAACATCAAGTTTAATGTACCAAACAACATTTTCATCAGTCATTCATTATTGAGTATTGAACAGCTCAACCGTTTACATACTAATTCAATTCCTTTTTATGGAGAATTTTGTGAACAACGTTTGTGTCTTAGTGTCTCCTAACATTTTTAACCTCATTCTAGATGAGTAAAACATTATACACTAGATACTTTAGTACACGACCCAATTCCCTTTATCTTTAGAGGTTGAAGCTTCTCCGACTAGTACCGATGGTGCAGATTTTGCAATCGTGCCTCGTATTGAACTAACATATTTATCAACTCATAAAAACTTTTATGAAGTCCATCCATGTCATAGTTGACAATAAATTGATTGAGTGAAGGAGGTAGTGCCTGAAGGATCACATCAATGTACGTGTCTTCCCTCTCAAGATCCGCGTAGAGGTCTTCAAGCTTCTCCATAAGAGATAGTATCATCACTCCATGCTATCGTGTAGAAGACCCTAGTAATTATATTACTGAAGAATGCCTTCGTCGCGCCATATCTAATATGTCAGTCCGGTACTGCATAAATATCATTCATGTAGAGCATTATCAACCTGACTCATCATACCTTTCGTACTGTTTTCGAATTTTGTTAGTCATCGAGCCTGGTACGATGCTGCGGACCTTCTGATTATCTTCATGCCATGTTTTGAGTTTCTCAAACAACAAACACTCTCCAGAAAAGGACCCTCCAGGAAATTTTGAGGTAGAGACTTATCCAAAATATAAGTCTAGTTCTCGAAATCAAAGACTATCCTCAGATTCCTTAGCCAATTTGTATAGTTAGTTCAATCAAATTTATATGCCTCGAGTATAGAGGTTAGTGGATTCTTATACATCTATAATTTAAAAAAAAATATTTAAGGAGATTATTGTAATATTGTATTGAAGTTCAGACTCGATCTTTAGTCATTAACCTCTCCCACTATTTCTGTGAAAGTCATCACTCTCAAACGGAGTTTCGAAAAACCATTTCCTAGTGCGCTTGGGGTCCACAAGAAAAATTCTCCATGCCCCACTAAAATAATTTTCATGTAAAACAACCTTGTCGGAGGTATTCAATACCATTCTAGATACGAGATCCCCAATATATTTTACCTCACCTCTTCATGTGTTTTCGAGGACTCGAAGCGAATCATCTTACTCGGCATTAGGCTCGACCCATCAACCAAATTATAGCACCACTGTCGCCCAATGACTCGTGAGACAAGAAAACAAAAGTGTGTTCACTTTGTTCACAAAAATAGCACAACCCTATTTTAATCTAAGCGTACCATCACTAATGAGACTACACTTTGGGTGAAATTAGCTTCATCACTACATTGTCGTTGATGAAAGGTTTGGAATAAACAAACTTTATTTTAATTTCATTTTGGGTTTAATATTAACTTGATTTAACCAAGTGATAGTTAATATTCAGTTTGACCGAGACCTCATCACATTATTAAGTTTTGAATGTTAAATATCAAATATTTAAAATGAATCACATGCAAAACATAAGCCTAGCACGCCTCTGGTGGATGATTACAAGCCCAAAACCTATACGATCCACTAAGCCCGCAGTGGATCCATGGTCAATCTAGGGTTAGGCCTACGCCATCACAAGATTTTTAACCCATTTATAGATAATGGCCCTTATAAAACCTCTTTATCTTCTTAGACTCTCTATTGTAGGGTCCGTCCTTCGGACCTTTTCTTTATGGATCCCCCATGGGCTAACCTATGGCATCTTCCATAGCCTCCATTGCCTTGAGCTTGCTCCTTTCAGTTTATTTACAACAATAAAAATAAACCTCCCCTACCTATCTACTCTTATTACAATTAAAATAATAACCGGTTGTGGGGGGAGTATATAAATAGAGAAACGCAAGCCTTAAATATCAAGGCTATAAATGAGAGAAAAAAAAATAAGAGGCACGTAGGACCCAACCCAACAGAAAATAAAACCAAGCAAATGGTCTAAGGGCTTTGTCGTCGTATATTAATCCGATTAACAAATACGGTGAAAATATATAATACAATAAAGTCATGCCAACCAAATAATACAAACCATATAAAAACATAATCATTTGATGAAATTACATGTAAAATAATGCAATTAAAAATTGAATATTAGTGCAACCTTATGCAAAAATAATTTTTGTTTGGAAACCTATTAGAAATTAATTTTAGCAATTTAATTTCTAGAAAATTATCGATCTCAACCATAATTAGATTAAGCTAAAATTAACCATTTCAGTAAATATGCAACAAAAAAAAATTTCTGGAAAAAAATAGAAAAAATCAGCGCATTTGTCGAGCACAGCCGGACAATCGCGGGCAACGCATGCGCATACAGGCATCATTGCCTGCGCGCAGCAGCTCACATGAGCACACGGGTGGCTATTCAACTACACAGTTTTTTCCTACTTGTATAAAATTAAAATAACACAAAATCATGATTTTTCAGAAAATACCAAATCAAACATGCTATTCAACGACATAAAATTATGAATTCTCAACCAAATAACATGTTGTAAAAGCCGAATTAAACATGTAAACATGCTTAAAATACGCAACACATGTTAAATTCTAAGACTATACACCGAACCGGCCTCTATTACCAATTGTACGAAGCGGATCGGCCAGAGAACTACGGGGGAAGCATGAAAAATTAAAATTCGATAACTCAAAGCATAATATAACCCAATCAAATGGTGCCCTTGATCTATCCCGAGAGTTTTGTGTATAATAAATCAATTATAGGCCAAGAATAGAGAGAAAAATGAGGAACATAATTTACACCAGATCCTTACCCTTGTAGTTCTCTTCAATTGGCTTCTTCCGTTGTTCCAATTCTCCAACCCGTTCACAGAGATCTCATCTGAGAGACCCTCTAAAACCGTCAATAGGGTCATAGGTGATCGTCTCCTCCTCGTTCTAGCAAGAAAGGGAACTGGAAGAACGAAAGATCAAAATCACATTATCCAATTAACGGACTCATCCTTCTATGTTCTTTCTTTATTTCAGAACCAAGAAAGAACTATGGTTCTTGAGAAACACTTGGTTAGAGAGAAAATCATTCGTAGGGATAGATATTCAAGTATATACTAGACATAGTTTTTGTATGCACTTGAACTTCATCCAAGGTGGTTATCCAAAGCACCTCAAGATTTCCACATCATGCTAGCCAAATTCAAGGAGCCTCCTAGGTCAAAAATTCGGCCAACCCTACACTTAAGAGAAGTCATCTTCTCTTTTGACCTACACTAGGTCAAATCGGGGCATGGGCTTGGTTAAAAGAGACTACGCCTTGATGTAAATAAATAAAGTTAATGTCTAATGGACTTAAATCAAATCTAATTTAATTCTAAGCCCATTAAATAAATTCATGTCTTTTAATCTTTTAATCAATTAAAAGACACAAGGCTACCCTCTCTTAGTTTATAAATTCAATTTATAAATTGAATCGACCTCAATTAATTTAATCTAATTAATATAAAGGCTAAACTCAAAATTAATTAATTGAATAATGCTATCCAAAAAAATAATTTAATCCAATTAAATTAATCCCATCTCATTCTAGTGACAAGTGTATGACTCTTTAGGTGCACCCTCAACTAGACTTGTGCATGTATAACTGACACAATTAATTAAATCAAATTTAATTAATTATTCTTCATTAGCCAATAACAAAAAATGGCCCGTTACCATGTGTGGTCGTCTAGCAACAGTCAATGACATTAAAGATTACGTGAATAGTCCGTGAACATTTAGATTTCAAGTTTCATACAAGTACGGTTCTTCTATCAACAGTCTCCCGACCTTATTCTAAGGTATGTAATCAGGCATTGGTTCCAATCCTAAATTAGGCATCTATAGTCATAACTCGGGTCCTCGTTTACCGCATCGATTTACACAAGAAAACCTATCACATTCGTTCAGTCATTGCAGCCACATATTCTAAAGGCTTAAACAGGTCTCAAAGTGTATAGGAGATACTGCTGTCACAATACTGACAGGGGATGAATTCTATCTTGGAATCCACCGTTCTCACAACATACTCCGACTGCATTGGACAAAGCTTATGATGACCATGTCTTACGACATAATCATTGCACTCCATATCTAAGATACAGTTTTTGTATGCACATGACTGCCATGATTGCTCAAGTCCAAATATTAATCTCGTACTACCGAATGGGAATTATAGTCATATTGACCAAGCCCTCAAGACTTGCATATGATAATTTCCGCAAGCCAGTTCAGTCGGTTAACTACCTTTGCTAACTAACCCTCTAAAATTACATTGACGACCTATTGATGAAATATGGCTGCAATACTTAGTGCAAGTCTCTTTAGGACACTCGATGGCACGTCTCGAGTTCCTCGACTTAGAACATTTCAAACCGACCCCTAAGTTGGTTTCATAGCTGCTAACCTATGTGCAGCCCAACTCCATGGGTTTAACTTTTTAATCTGTGAGCATTTTGTTGTGACATTGAAATGCCATTCAATATAAGTACTAAGAACAACAAAACACTGATGCTATTGATAAACTCTTGCTACATTCATGATTACGATATCATCTTCATAAAGACTAACGAATAGAAAAACAATAAATCTAAGTAGCTTTCTAGTCATCTATTCTTGCATACGCATTATTCAGATTTGTTCTTAGGAAATAGTATATCGAGATTTTTAAGGAATTTACTTGGGTAATGACACCAGACCTCATTAGGATACTTAAAATAGGCGATGTCGATATCTTGAAACATCACCCAATTTTAGACCTAATGCTTAACTCTAGAACTGAGTTTAGTGGCAGGTGTCTTTGACATCAGAGAAGAAGAGAATTATTTTCCTTGTGATAACTTATATCATTTGCAACAACCTATTGTTGGTAAATATGAAGGTATACTAGAAATAACACACAATAAGATCATGGTTACAGGTGTTGTAGGACGAGAAATCAGGACTATGACCTCGGGGTTAAGTTTTCTCAAATATCATAAACCACAGGGAAGAAGAGGTAAGGGTATGGATTTCAATCTAGATTGTTTCACATTAGAATTGAATTACTAGTCCATTCTCTATATACATATTTATTGGTATGTTGTACGATCAATATAAGTTAGAATACTTTGCAGCGTATATTGATTCAGGGTTAGAAAGTTGTACAGGAAAAACTAGTTGTTTTCCCTAGAGAAGCTATGGAAACCTTACCCATTATTGCAGGAAGTGATTTTTCACAAAAAGTCTTAGTACTCAATAAAGGAATACTATAATAAAAAATCATGATCGCAGGAGCATTTGGAACACCTTAGGAAGTAAACTCCTAGAAAAAGAAGAGGAGATTAACATCAGGCTGATGACAGACACCTCTAAGGTTAATACTAAGGAGTTTATTTCTTTTATTTCTGCTTGGCAGGTCTACCAACAAACATAGAAAAAATTGATTTCCCGTCAAGGAATTAACCCAAGCAAGACCTTGGTAGACACATCCAAAAAATATAAAAGACATGGATATTTAAAGGATCCAACCCAAAAGAAGTTCGAGACTGGTATGATTTTGGGGCTCTTGATTCAATTTATTCCGCGGCACCTAAATTTCCAAAAATTTCAAAACTTCCTGAATGAATTAGTATGGCGGTATACGATTCTTGGCAGAACAATCTCCACCAGAAACGAAGAGATATTTTGGAGCTCAAGTTCATTTTAATGGCTGTACAAATCAAAGAAAATAGTTTTCCCCCAGCGTTGTATTTTATCAAATTATAAAGACCCGATATGACATCATTCAATTGAATTAAAATTGCAACAAAAGATGCCCCTTTAGTTTAAGCCATCAACGAAGATAGAATATCCACCAGAAGGGCTTGGGATTTTGGGGTTTGTCTCATAGAAATGACAAAGTCAAGTTTCCATTTGAAATATTTTCAAATAAATTAAATGGGCCATTCCTATTAAAGTTCATGACATTAAAGAGTACTAAGTTTGTGGAGAACCTATTTGAGAAAAGAGAATACTCATCTGGGAATAAGCTATCTGCAACAGAGGCCACCAGAAAGAAGGCATGCAACATGATGCATATCGGACAATAACATAACCATATTTGCTCTTGTTGTGAGAAATAGAAAAAATCTTGGATCGGAACAAAGATCTAGGTGACCCAGAAGAACCCGAACCCAAGCTCGAGAAGTGTAAAAGACATTAGAAGGATTTTTACAAAATGAGGTAAAAACTGCAAAATATGAAAAATCAAGAAAAGGACTATTTACAGAAACAAAAAAGAAAGGCCAAAGTTAGAAAAACAGGTGGCAATAGCTAAAAAAGCAAGTGGCCGATAATTCATAATGCCCATAGCTAGAAAAGCAAAAGGCCAAAAATAAATGAACATCATGATGTCATCCAAAACGAGTTTGAAGTCCTTGATTCAAGTCCATGGACTACTATAAATATGGAGAAAGGAAGCAAATGGATGATCATCCAAAAACGTCTATAACTCTTCATCATATAATTTTATGAGTTTTAAGATTTTCAGGGTATAGGGATTTTCTTAATAAGTCTAGTCCTTTTATCCATGAGAGGCTAAGTAGTTATTTCCTTGGATAGAGAAAGAGAATATCTTGTAATATTCCAAATTTTTCTTCAATAAATTCAAGGTTTTTGTTCGACCTAGTTATCCAAAATTTGATTAAGTCTCTATCCTAGAGTACATTTACGCCTTAAAGTAGGATATGAAATAAGCTGTGTTGTTTGCTGCTGAAGGAGCCAAGTACTTGCGAACCATTTGTTACGGTAGTGTTGTTGGATGAAGTTCACAAAATTGAGAATTTGGAATATCCGATGGTAAGACGGTCAAACCCAAGTATGAACTTATGGAGACTTAATTTTATTTCGAAAACATTTTGGGCGTAATTATAACTACTAAGGTTGAACTATGGGCGCTTATGATCAGAAGAGCAAAATAATCATTAATTTGGCTACAAGACCTAGAGTGTTATCATTGCAAAAATACAAGACTAAATATGTTACACCCAAAGTTAGACGAATGAAATTACAAAACCCCCAAATTTAGAGGACCAAAGGTGCAATTTCACCCACAGTTATTTAATCTTGTTTGTAATTTTATGAATCAAACAGACATATGGACCATGTTGATAGAATGCCAAAAGAATACATCGGACCACCTTATAGAATCTCACTATTTCCCTCGATCCCACAATGTCTCCATTGTCTCTCTCGCTTCCCCTCACCATTAATAAATGGCCCTCTCCATTTCACCATCTCGCCCCAGAAGCTACTCAAACCTCCCATCCACCCGTAAAACCAAACACTTCACGCAACAACGAAGCATAGGCATTTCCTCAAGCACATAATGGGCAGACTCTTGTTTGCTTTCTTTGCACTGTCTGCACTATTCTTGCTGATGCTCCACGCAACGGCTGACGGCGCCGGGTATTCAAAGCCCTCCCCGCAAAATATTAGGTCTCGAACTCTGCTCCAAAGCCCGGGAACGGAGAAGAGCATAGCGAAGGCACCAGCAGAAAAGGTTGACGATCACAGAGGAGAAACAGCGGAAGCTCCAGACAGCATGGGAACGGGGAAACACCGCTCTTTAGATAGGTCTGTAGCGGGCGGGGGAGTCATCGTTGGTGGCCTCGTCACCGCGACTCTCGCCGCTGTTTATTGTTACATTCGGGTCACCAGGAGAAGTCCGGCTGAAGTTTTAGCATAGTTTTCAATTCTCTATTTTAAGATTTTAGTTTATATAAAAGGAAAAATACAAGCAACCTTGTAATATCATAAATGAGCAAATTATCCTCTTATGAAAAAAATAAATAGCGATTTACTTTCTTATATTTTTTAAATACAACATTTTGACCCCTTATGATTTTCAAAATGGAGCAATTTATCTAAATTGTTTCATTTTAAAAAGTACATAGGGAGGTAATATTGTTATATTTTTTTTTTATAGTGGAATAATGTATTTATTTTCAATATCACAGAGTAATAAATTACTAATTATGTAATAATCAACACACAAGTCAACAATTAATGATATTTTATTTTAATGATTAAGTTTAAAATCATGATTTCTTACTTTATCTGAGTTTATTGTAATTTGTCTCGTAATGCTTAATTGATTGAGTGATGCCTATTGATATATTGCTTAATTTCTCCATTTATTAAAATATTGATATAATAAAAAAAACACATAAATCAGCACATATATTTAGCAAAAATTAGAACTCATATTGCAAGTACGGCATTCTATAATGCACCGACACTTTAAAAATTACACGATGCAATGTCGGATACGGGCACGACATCCGTATGTCTGAAAATATAAACTATAAAAAAAGAAAAAGGACACAACACCTAACAAGCTTGCTTTGGACACATTTTGGGATCTTTTTATAATTTTAAAAAGTTTTGGATTGTATTTCAATAGTAAAAAAAGAATTTTAGGCTTAATAAACAAAAAGAATTAATTTAATCTTCTTAGACTAAAAGTATATGGGAAAATTGTAATTTTATTCCTGTACTTAGGGCGTGGTCTTTTTAGTCCTGTACAAATTAATTTTCAATTTAATCTTGTAACTTCATAATTTTGACAATTTTAGTCCTTTCCCGGTTAATTTAACCAGAAATTGTAATTTATTGCAATTTTAGCTTGTAAATAAATTCATGAAGGACCAAAAATGCCAACTCTTCCAAGTTATAGGACTAAAAATACCAACGCTCCCTAAACTAGAGGACTAAAACTGCAATTTAATTGGGTCATGCAAATCACATGCAATTTTTCAGCCAGATTAGCTCAAAAAGAATGAAAATACCAAATTTTTAAAGTTACGGGACTAAATTGCGAAAATCAGTTTGTGCATGACCAAAATCGCTACCTCCGATAAGTTACAGAACTACAATTGCATTTTTTCCAAAGTATTGGGATGAAATTACTAAATACTCGAGAGATGTTCATGATAGTTTAACTAATTCAAATTATTGAGTGCTTTTTAAAATAAATTAATTACATATATTTTTTTAAGCCACATTTGGTTGTAAGATACACTTATTTTATATTTTATCTTGATATTTCTCATATTGCATATTTTAATTTTATAAAAAATTGAAAATATATTATATATAGCCATATCAATGTCGTCTCATATTTTAAGACTTTTATATTTTTTGAGTCCATATTATATTATGTCCGTGTCCATGTAATATAAACGACACAATATTCAACTTTAACGAATAAATCATAGCGTTTGATAATGCAAAGGACAAATATGTCGACAATTTTTGTTGTCTGCTTAATACTTGAAGCCATCACAATAATTCTTTGCAGCAATCGAGTGGCAGCCCATTGCATTCAGCATAGCATCATTATGTTGTTCCAAGTATTTTCTGCTATTAATCTCTGTTAATCTGCACTATCCGACAAACTTCATTTGATGTTTAATTTTTTTCTCAACATTTGAAGGATTTCACTAGATTTTTCTTTCAGTAAAGCTAAATTGCATTAATAACGGTTGACGAACTATAAAATGGTACAACAGGACTAATGCAATGGGCTTAAGTCAAATACAACATAGCCACCACTACCGAACTAAGTACTACAAACTCCATAGGATGCGTCATAATCTACATAAAATAGATTTCGGTAGGTTAAATTTCAACTCATCACTAAGAATACGTGAATGAATGTGTTCAAGGACCAGTTCCACCAACACATCCGCTTCCTTACGGGAGTTCTGAAATCCTCTCAGGTTACATTCCTGCCATAAATCATATGCTAAAGAAGCAAGTGTAGCATGATATGCCGCATTCGCCAAGTGTCTTCCACGCCACCTTTTACTAGCTCATTGAATTCTTCTTTGCCAAGAAGTATAAGTCCACTGGATCTGTGTCTCCCTCCTAATAATAGAGAGGCAGCGCTGTGCATAAATACAATTAAAGAATAAGTGGCTGTGAGTCTCCTTTTCTCCTTATCACATTACCAACCGTCCTGATTATCCATCCGACACCATGGCTTCTCTAGTGTAGGTAAACGCTTCAATATAGTCAGCCATAAAATAAATAGATTCCGTGGGATGCTACAAGGTCCCAAAATAGTGAAAACTAGCCTACTTTGATCTTTTCGGCTGAAACAAGTGCAATGCATCAGAATTAGTCAGAGTGCCACTGGATGAGTTCCAGTGAATCCAACTTGGGCCAGAATGAATTGGAGGCAAATTCGTGATAGGCAGCCATTGCCACTGCTCATCATGCATAACCACATCCAATCGTGTGTCAAATGGACCACTTACAACTGAGGGTCCTCTGAGAAATTTGTGAATAAGTACTCCTTTAGGTGCCAAAGATCATGCCAAATCATGAATTCATAGTACCCACCTCAAACTGTATGACATTAAGTAGTAAATCATGCAATTTGATCATTTTCCGCTAACTCCATGAACCACTAGTCAGAGATCTACCCAAATAAATGTAGAATGTATGATGTACTGCCAAATCCATTGAACCTAAATGGATTGAGGAAAATGCTGTAAGACATTCCACAAGTGCCGAATCATGAGGGCTTGATTTACCAGTGTAATAGCTCGAATGCCTTGCCCTCGTTCATCATAAGGTAAGCACACCTGCGACCAAGCCACCTTAGCATATTCATGGTCCGAAGTCGCCTGCCAAAGGAATCTACATAGCTTTTTCTCAATCAATTTTATAACCCCTTTTGGTAGGACAAAAGCTGCACTCCAATAATTGTGTACTGCACTCAAAACGGTATTGAAAGTTGTAACCCCCTTGCGAAAGATAAAGGAATACCAGCCCATCCTACAATACCCTTGTCCACCTTTAAGAGCAAAAGTTGACAATCCTGAATCGTCAATTGAGAGTGTCCCAATGGAAAACCTAAATACTTGAGGTATAGCACACCCTCCTGGAAATCCAACACCTGATCTAAACTAGGTCGTAAATGTTTAGCAGATTTTGAGAGAATCAACTGTCTCTTATTTTGGTTAGCCTGCAAACCAGAAACCCCAGAAAATCAATCCAACCCCTACTTAAGCACCTGCACTGAAGCAACAACAATTCGACAAAACAGAAGTAAACCATCAACAAAACACAGGCTGAAGAGCTCCAACTCCTTACATCTCCAGTGGAACCAAAACACACTACTCTCCATAATATTCTTATGCATTTGCAAATGAAGCACTTTCATGCATAGAACAAACACATATGGGGACATAGGGTTACCTTGCTGTAAACCTCTACTACCAACAAAGAAGTCATGTGATTCCTCATTTAAAACAAACAGAAAGTGAAACAGTAGTAAGACATTCCCGAATCCAACACACAAATCGTTCAGGGAACCGAAACATACGCCACGAAGCAAATAAGAAAATCCCACTCTATGGAAGCATATGCTTTCCGCAAGTCAACTTTCAAAGCACAATATGGAGAGAGGTGTTTCTGTCTTAACTAGAAAAAAAGTTCTTGTGCAAGCAATATTTTATCACAAATCTTACGACCTGACACAAAAGCATTCTATGTCGTTCTAACAATCAAGTTCATTACATTTTTCATGCATAGCACCAAAATTTTAGTAATAACCTTGTACAACACATTGCAACAAGAAATAGAGCGATACTCCACAACATTAGAGGGAAGTTGTACCTTAGGTATCAATGTTATTAAGGTGGCATTAAGCTGTTTAAGAATCTTCCTCGAAGTGAAAGAACTCCATAATAGCCTCAATCGTTTCCTCTCCCACAATAGGACAAGTATCTTTAAAGAACCCCGAAGAGTATCCATCCGGTCCCGGGCATCATCCTCACCAATGTCAAAGAAAGTAGATGTGATTTCAGCACGAGAAACTTGCTGAACCATAGCTATGCCCTCTTCCTCTGTGACCAAATGATGGGTCCATGGTCGTAAGTGATCAAGTTGGACAATCACGCGCCCGTTCCTCCAAGAAGTTGCTCATAGAAACCAACAAATTCATTTCAGACATCCTAAGGAGACGTGAGCAGCTCCCCTCTCGAGTTGTTAATTTGAAATACTCATAACGAAGTCATCCGTGCCACAACTTTTCGAAATAATAAGCGTGTGCATTGATCACCTCCTTTCAACCATTGCAATCTTAACCGTTGTTTAAGCATATTCTGCTCCAACTTGGTTGTCTTAGCCACCATAAGTTTGCAAACTCATTCTAATTGGATAAGGAAAGGATATGTTTTGATTGTATCAAGTGTTGCTGCACAATGGCCAAGAATTCAGATGTCGATTTAACAATAGTAGCAAGATCGCCCTTCTTCTTTCTCATCTGTCGAAAAACCGATTTCAATAGTTTTAGTTTCCTCATTAGCAAATACATCACAGTTCCATAGATGGCATTCTGCCAAACATATGCCACTTTGGAGAGAAATATATGAGAAAGAGCTAAGTAATTGTCAAATCGAAACATCATAGCCTCCGTTAGACCGTGCTCCCTTGTAGCACCAAGGCTGAATGATTCAACTTCTGGGGCATGGTACTCAATATAGTGGTTTTGGCCACTTGTTAAGACACATGTCATTAACAAGCGCCCTATCCAGCCTCTTCCAAAGGTTACGACCTCCATCACTACAATTATGGCATGTGAACCGAGCCCCTTCAACTGGGAGATGCAATAAACCAGTAGATATGATACAATTACTGAATTCCTCCACAGCCATCCTTATATTCCCAGAGGAACCACATACTTCACTCATATCAAGCACAACATTAAAATCCTCTAAAACTAGCCATGGCAAATCAACAATGCACAATGATAAATCACATAACACAACTCATAAGCCACGACGAGCAATCACATTATTTGCACCATAGGTAAAAGAAATGTAACAAGATTTATGCAAATGATGATGTGTAATTCTACAATGCAAGTACTGAACACCAATATCCAGAATCTCAACATCTAATTCAGCATGGTTCCAAGCTAACCAAATAAGACTACCAGGCACAGTATAATCAATAAACCACTTCCAGTCTTGGAGTAAGCATACCTTAACACGAGTGAGATTAGCTATAGTGACCCTCATCTGAAGAATACCAATAAAATGCAGGTGGAACTCATTAACTAGCATAGTCACTGCCTATTGGTCGTTTCCTCTATTAAGGCCACGGACATTCCATACGGTTGCTTGGATCATGGAACACCAAGTGAGGGGTTGCTTGTACTAGGACCAATGGAAGTGTCACATTCAGAGATCTTCACATCATCATCAAGAATAACTCATCAAGTGCTTGAAATGAGCTATGCACCACGATAGCTTTGCCTTTATCTGAATGCACATCATGTGAAACAACCGCAACATCTCCCACTCACTCATCTACAAGCCGAGGCACAGGAGTCATATGTACTTGCTTCTGTTTAGGCACATTCATAGGGGGTTTTAGTTTCAAAACATACACCATCACTGGAGGTTTGACAGGGAGTTTAATGGTAGGACATTGTTTGACCGAATGTCCAAGAGAGCAACATGTGGTGGATTGGGAAGGAATCCACTCGTGCACTATATCAATCTTACAAGGGGTCTCAACGCCGTCCTCTGTAAGGTTGCATGACGGCATTGTGTTCAGGAAACTTAGAGTTATAAGTGAGCATTACACATACATGAGTGAAGTCCAATCTCGTGTATGCCTTCATAATAGCATCACGGTAGAGTGGGCAGCCAACTCCACTATCTATCATACTCTCTTATGTCCAGAATTCAATTGGAAAGTGGCAAAGCTTAATCTAAATAGGCACGTGAGTGGGGCAATGCTTACGAAGTGCCATACCATGTTGCCATTTTTTGCAGCACAATAGGTTGTCCCTGAAACAACCACTGACCACCCTCGATAACCTCCCTCATTGCAGCAATAGTTCAAAATTGAAAGAAATAAAACCCGGAAGTAGTTGTTGTGACCTCGTTCTTATTCCAGATATAGGAAGTTTCAAACCTAGTTTGTACTCTATGTCAAATCTCTTGGCTCCAAGCCATTCATCCAACCCGATGTCGTACATCACTTCTCCTTAATGTGTTTAATCCAATTGACTGGGCAGACTTAGAAACTTGTACCTATTAGGTAACTAAAGTGTTCTAGTCATCCCTCGGGAGGCTGGAATATAGTGAGTTAGTGGAAAATTTTGATTACAAATCATGTTTGCTACATTTGACTGAGGTGTCTCTCCACTTCGATTCCTCAAGGAGCTCCTCCTCACGTCAGTTATCCAATGAAATACAATTTCCCTTACAATAATAAATGAACTTGTACAAACCTAGTTTTTCTCCCACTCGTCCTTTCACGTATGCAGGACCATCCTATATACTAAAGTACGTTGTGTAAAACAGGTTTGCCATGCCACATGGGCCAAGGTAGTTCAGTGAAAAGAACAATTGAACCAAGTCCATCAAGGTTCGATCCATCCCTTATCAGAGACACCATACAATTGTGGCACTCGAAAGAAGAACTCCACGGAGTGAGAATTCCATTCTCGTCAGATATTTTAAAAACCCCCACTAAATACACACTACCTCGATCCAATTGAAGGATTTAATTTTGCAATCAGTTTGGTTCTCCACTTCAAGTTTAATTCTCCGGACCTTCCAAATGTCCTTAGACATGTGAACCCCCTTCTGGCTCTGTGTATTCAATAACTCATAGATGTCTAATTTGATCCAATTCAATATACCTTGAGCAAGCACACTTTGTCCTACAAAGTGCTTCATGGTCCTCATCTTGCTCAGGAAGGATTTGCAAGCTTGTAGACTCAACTTGTCTATTTCTAAACTCGCTAAATTCACCAACTTCTTTATCCTAACTAGAGAAATGTGACCTACATTCGCATGTCGAATCTGTAAGTTTATCTTGATTATCCATTTTACCATTTATTTTGAGCACTCATAATCCAATTACGAGATAGTGTTGAAATAATTATGTAAACAACCTAGCAGACAAGAATAACCATTCTTTGTATGAAATAACCATCATTGATCAAATTCATGTAATCTATATAGTCCAACAAATAAAAAACATAAATTGATCATGCTAGGTTTACATAATTATATCCTATCAACTTTATCCTAACATGATCACTAATAGCTAAGCCAATCTAGTCCTTTAACCATAGTAGCAACTGCTCATGCCATTGCTAAGTTTCAGGACCGTTTGTCTCAGCCTTCTACTCCTTTTCACCACCTGCAATCATTTGTAGATTTGAGTTTTACAGCTAGTATCCGATACCCAAGAAGTGCAGTAGTAGTCATTTCACTTCTGAGGTCGAAGCCTTCCCTACCAATACCGACGGTGCAGACTTTTCAATTGTTGCCTCGTACTGGACTAACATGTTTATCAACTTATGAAGGTCTTTGTCAAGCCCATTCATGCTATAGTCCATGATAAACGGATTAAAGGAGGGATGAAGAGACTAAAGGATCACGTCAATGTACGTCTTTTTTTCAAGATCAGCTTTGAGGTCCTTGAGCTTCTCCACAAGGGATAGCATCTTAACCTTATACTCCTGTACAAAAGACCCTTAAATCATCTTAGCACCGAAAAATGTTTTTGTGATAGCATTTATAATATGTTGTCCAAAACTGCATAAACCTGGTTCATGCATAGCATTATCGATTGGACATCATCATGCCTATCGTATTATTTCTAGATGAAATTGGTCATTGCCACCAGCACGATACTGCAAACCTTCCTGTTATCCTCATGCCACTTTTCGAACATCAAACGTTCTTCGCATGTGGACCTTTTTGGCAAAGCCCGAGGAAGAGACCTATCCTGAACATAGGTTTTGTTCTCAAAATCTAGAAAAATCCTAAGATTTCGCAACTAAACATTGTACTTTGTTTCGTTAAATTTATTAGTTTCAAGAATTGCAGTGAGTGGGTTCTTATACATCTACATCAAATGTAAACAAAAATTTAGTAGATTATTGTAATATTATAAATCAAGTTTAAGACTTGATCTTCAATCATTAACCCATCCCACTATTTCTTCAAAAAGCCCACCACTCTCAAGTAGGATTTTCGAAAAATCATTTCCTAGTGGGCTTGGAGTCCACAAACACAATTCTCCATGCCCCACTTTTACAATTTACATGGACAAAGGTTTTATAGGATGTAACCTATACCATTCTCATCCAATGAGATCCTCAAGTTATTTTTCCTTGCCTGTTCACGTGATCCTGAGGACTCCAATGGAATCACGCTACTCAACGTTAGGCCCGACCCATCAACCAAACGAATACCCCAACTGCCACCCCCCACGACTCGTGGGATAGGGAAACAGGTTTATATTCCATCCATTCACAACAATAGTGTAGCTTTTTTGCATCCCAAACGTGCCATGAATCGTGAGACCACGAATGGGTGAACGTAGCATCCACACCACATTGTTGTGGATGGAAGGCTTGGATTTAATCAAACCATTTGATTTCAATCCATTATGGGCCTAATATTTAACTTGGACAGTCCAAGTGAGAGTTAAGTTTGTTGTAACAGAGACCTCATCATTATAAGATTTTCCATGCATCAGTTTTAATTATTGAGTATAAACAAATGTATTCCAAACACATCATACTCCAATATTAAAACATACAACACATGCAAAAACAAGCCAAGCACGCCCCTGTTGGATGATCACAAGCCCAATTCTAAGTGACCCACTAAGCTCGCAGTGAGTCTATGGTCAATCTAGGGTGTGGCCTAACTAATTCCAAAATAGTAACCCATTAGCATTCTAATGGGCCTTCCTCTATGTTCTTCTTTCGTCGTGAGCTCCGTCCAACGGGCCTAGGTCTTCATCTCCTTGGAAGCTTGCATTTATTCAAAATAAATGAAACCTCACAATTCTAACTACACTCATTACAACTGAAATTGAAAATGCCAACGAGCGAGCGTGCCAGGCAGCACATAGGGCGTAACGCAGGCCACTGCCTGTGCGCGCCCTGCATGCCAGTGGCTGGCCAGCAGGGCATCAACGGCCGAACTGCTCCGATTTTCAATTTTTTTTTTGAATTTCTACACTTAAAAATTGAAATAAAACCATGCATTTACAGAAAATCTAATTTTCAAAAAATGTAGAGATATCCATAACTTAAAAGCAAAAAATTGATACATATTTTCTAAACATATAATCATGCTTCAAAGTCATAAAACATGCTTTCCAAGAAAGCAAATTAAACACGTTTTTCAAGCTCAACACATAATAACATGTTAATCCTAAAGCCACAACACCGAACCGGGCTCTAATACCACTGAAAGAATCAGTATAGCTTGGGAACGCAATAGAAGCATGAAATAAAAAAAAATTATTTAAAATGGTTCAAAGGGGTGTTTTTTTTTTTAAATTCTCGAGCGTTCGGTGTTTGTCAAAAGCATAATAATGAAGATACTAAATATGCTAGACAAATAGCTAGAGGATGAAACAAAAAGACAGAGAAATATAACATGAAACTTTACCATTCTTGTTCCTTTAGATGAGCAGCAACGTCCGTTATTTCACTTTTTGTTCTCCCGTTCCGTTCACTTTAGGATCTAAATTAGAACCCCTCTAATTTGTCCACACCACACTATGAAAAGATATAGTTCGTTCTCTACTGCTAGATAGAACAAAGAACAAGAAGAAAAATAACTCCAAACTAACACTATTGTTCAGTGCTTTTAGATTGCTTTATGTTCTAACTTGAATCAAATTCAATATAGAACAAAGGAAATACTCATTAGTTGGTTGTGTTTGATATATGTGTAGTTTTGTATATTACATATAATTGAATTAAAAATTCAATAACTACCAAGCTTGCTTCCAAGGCAACCTTTACACACGCATATATATAACCTCCAACCATGATGGAATAATCACTCCATTATTTTCATCATGGTAAGGAGTTTCCTCCTCCTTAACTTGCTCCAACCTCCCTCAAATGGAATTGGACTTCAAGTATGGACCAAGCTTGATTTAATCACATTAAATTAAGCCCAACCAAAGTCCATTGGACAATAATTAATTAAATTAATTTTAGCCCAACTAAGTCCAAAGATTCATTTAATCCATTTAAATAAATCTAAGCTCAAACTCTAACTAATTAGTCCAATCAATTAATTAAGTCAAACCTAATAAATTAATCCAACTAATTTAAAGGTGTTAAGCCCAAAATTAATTAACCCAATCAATTAATTCTTGAGTCATCCATCAAATTGATTATTAAATAAATGATCCAATTATTTAAATATTCTCTTTGAATTAATTTAATCCATTTAAATTAATTTATTTCTTCTCGAATTAATTCCAAATAATTCTACCAATTCCATAGTGAATTGTGTGTGCTCTTTAGATTCACCCTCAGCTAGATTTGGGCATTGTGTCCAACTTAAATAATAAATTAAATCTAATTTAATTAATTATTTCTAATTAACCATTAATCGAAAATGCCCATAACCATGGGTGGTTGTCTTACAACGGTCAATGGTACTAGAGCTCTAGGTGAATGTTGGCATGAACATTTAGGCTCTCGAGTTCCATACAGGTACGATCCTTCCATCAACCATCTCCCAGCTTAGTTTAGGGCATGGAATTAGGCTTCGGTGCCATCCTAGACCAGGCAACTATGCTGAGTACTTTAGATGTCTTTACTCTATTGATCGACAAGAAAACCATTTCCTATTCAACCAATCGCTATGGCCGTAGACTTAGAGTGTCTAAACCATCTGAGAGCGCATAGGAGATATATCCATCATATATTAATAAGGGATGAATTCTATCTTGAAATCCATCGTCCTCAATATATAATCCGACTACACTGAAAAAGGCTTATAATGACCACATTTAAGACATAGTCATCTCTCGCCAGATCCAAGATATAGCCATCATATGCATGCGACTGCCATGATTTCTCAAGTCTAAGGACTAATCCTGTACTATCGAAGTTGGGAATTCAAGTCATACCGACCAAGCCTCTAAGGCTTCCATATGATGATTCCCACGAGTCAGTTCGATCAGTTAACAACCTTGTCAACTAATTCACTAAAAATGCATAGACATCCCATGTCTGTCGCTAATGAAACACGACAATCATCCATAAATGCAATACTTATTGCAGGTCTCTATAGGACTTTTAATGCCCAGTCTCGAGGTCCTCAACTTGGAACGTTTTAGACAAACCCTCAGAAGTTGGATTCATAGCTGTCATCTAATAACAGCCTAACTATATGGGTTATTCAATTGGTCTATGGGCATTTATTGTGACGTTAAAACACCGTTCAATGTAGATAGTAAGCACAACAAACACATGGTACCATGGATGAATGATTACGATATTCATCAAGATAATATCACATTCATAAAGATTTCGTAATGATTCCCAAAACTGCCAATCCAATTAGCTTTCTGGTCACCAGTTCTAACAATACCGATCAAGCCTCCAAAGCTTTCATATGACAATTCCCGCAAATCAGTTCAATCAGCTACCAACCTTGTTAACTAATCTACTAAAAATGAATAGACATCCCATGTCTGTCGCCGATGAAACACGACACTCATCCAATGAATGCAATACTTAGTGTAAGTCTCTATAGGACTCTCGATGCCCAGTCTTGAGGTCCTCGACTTGGAATGTTTCAGACCAACCCTCAGAAGTTGGTTTCATAGCTGTCATCCAATGTGCAACCCAACTACATGGGTTATTCAATTGGTCTTTGGGCATTTGTTATGACGTTAAACATCGTTCAACATAAATAGTAAGCAAAACAAACACATGGTGCCACAGATGAATGCTTACTACATTCATTAAGATAACACCACATTCATAAAGATTGTAAAATGGTTCTCAAAACTGCCAATTGAATTAATTTTCTGGTCACATATTCTACCATGTCTTCCCCAGTCCATGAAGGAAAAAAGTTTCTACTCACTAACCTTTTTTCTTCATGATGTTTGGGCACACAACCCCCTCATATTTTTCCATCTTCTCCCTCTTGACTTGGATTCTTGCCATGATTTTTTTCCTTATCCACCCAAACATCTCTATTGTGGGTAATTCTATTTCCTCCATGATAATATGATCGAGTGATTCATTCATATTATTGACTAGCTCGTCATATCTTGTTTTAGTTGGGAAAAAATATCTTGCCTAGTGCTCTGAAGTTATCTCAGCCAACCATTCATATGGTGTTTGTTCTCCACCTCTCTTTAAGTATGTTCTTTGAATTTTTGCCATACTCTTTTTTGAGTGTTGGTTAACACTATAAGTTGAAGCAGCTTTCAAGAATAGTTTTTTCAATTCTTGCCCCTTAAATTTTCCCTTAAAATTTTTATACCTATGCCTCAAACAGAATATATGTTCAACCCCAAGTGACAATTCAACAGTAGCCTCTAATAAACCCTTCTGTCTATCTGAAATGAAAGCCTAATCCCTTTCATTTTGTAACCCTATATCTCCTAGTAGAAGGTAGGCATGTAAACGAGTCGAGCTCGACCTTTTTTGGTGGCTCGAGCTCGAGCTTGATTTTGAATTTTCTGGCTCAAGCTATTTTTTTTTCTTATTATTATTATTATTAGATTAAATCATGGAAATCACCTAATTTTTATATAATTTATAAGTAATAAAATAGATTCCATAATGTATACTATATTATAATTATACCAAAATATAGTATGAAATTTTAATTTATTGTTATAAATATAAACTATTGATTAGTTTAATAGTAATATAATTTAGTAAAATATACCAAAAAAATTATACTGAACAATTTAAAATTATATAAAAGTATCAATTATCTAGAACAATGCAATTGAAATACATAAAATTATTTTATAGTTGAGATTAATATATGTTCACAATCTGCAATAAATTTATATATTTATAAATGATAGTATTATATTGATGTAACTATCATCTTATATTGTTGAACAACATGGATTTGTCGGACCATCAAAATTCAGATCAAACCGTTAGATATGATCAAACTATAGGAAAATACATTTGGTAAAGTTTTAGACTTATTGGATGTATGGATGTCGAGATATCACACTCAGAACATAAGAGTATTTCAAGTCAATGTATCATTGAATCATGCCATGTGATTTTAAATCATACCGTCTGATATGATGTAATGGACATGGTCTTATATATATATTTAAATTTGGTATGAATCGAGTGCCCTGATTTTAAAATATTGTAATTAATGGTTAAACTTTTTGATCTCATTATATATATTAATAAAATAATAATTAAAATAATTAAAATTTTTCAACCATCACTATTATTATTATTATCATTATTTTTAGATTAATTCATAGGAATCACTAACTTTCGACATAAATTTATAAGTAATAAAATAAATTGCATAATACATAGTATGTATCTCGATATAAATATAAAATTTAGAAATAGATAATAAAAATCATAACTGAATTACTTGTCAATTTAAAAAAAAAATATAACACAATACAAATAAATATTAACATATAACATAAAGTCTATATATGTCATAGTAAAATAATAATTTTAATTATAAAAAATATCAAAATTTACTAAGTTGTTGATTAAATTTATTTTTGTATAAAGATTAAATGTATAAATAAAAGTACCACAATTTATTATTGTCCAAAATAAAATGTATGATATTGACTAATAATTATAATATATGGTCATTTTGAGTATAAAATTGATAAAGTATTGTATATGAAATTAAATATATAAAAAATTTTATAAATAAAAAAAGCTCGCAAGCTGAATAGAGAGAAGCTCAAGCTCAAATTTTTCGAGCTCGAGTACAGCTCAAAATCAAGTCGGCTTGCGAAGCTCGCTAGCTGAGTCGACTCATTTGCCACCCCTAGTAGAAGGTTCAGAAATCATTCCCAACTATCATATTTCTCAACCTCTACATATGAAACAACAATTAGATATATGTTGTCATTTGAATCCCTCACAGTAGCAGCCAGCAATTTCCACTTGTATAGCCCTTGCAGAAAGCACCCATCTAACCCAATTAATGTCCTACACCCTTCAATGAAACCATCTCTCAACCCCTTCAAGCAAAAATACATTCTCTGTAAACAAGTGGGTTGAAGTCTTTGTTCAATTTCATTATTAGGGAACTCCCAGGATATGACAGTAGTCATACAGTCTTGCATATTGTTCTTTCACATCACCTCTATCGATGCAAGAGCATATTTTTTAGCTCTGTGAACTTTATGCATGGAAACATCAATATGCAGTTCTCTTCTGACTTTGTTCTTTAATAATTGAAGAGACTCATTTTGATTCTCTTATAAAGCATTCAATTCTCATACCAATATACTTAAAATTGGCCTGTTTATTTTCAACTTTGAGTGCACAAGTATGCGGCCCTTTGAAAGATTTTATCTGGAATGTTGCAGATTTTGTGACTGAAGATGCCTTTAGCTTCCAAGTACACTCATTCTCACATGTTGCAATTATCAAGTGTTTTTCATTTTTCAACAACTTCAACCTCCTTCTTGCTGAATCCCTAAAAAACATCCCTAAGTTTTGGTCTTGTCTCTAACTTCATACTCACTGCCAAATCGACCTCCCCAATATCCATCTTGTCATCCCAAACTGGAATACCTATGCCTCTCATCATCAGACCCTTTAATAGATTTTAATTCTTCATCTTCACAGTCACTAAACCACTATAATCCTCTCCTATTACTCCCTTCACCCCTCTAACTTTGTTGTTGTTGCTTTGTTCTTTTTCTTCTTTCTCTCATTAAAGACCTTAGTGTTTTCAACATTATTCTTGTATAATTTTTACGCCTACTAGTGAAGATATCATCATCCCAAGAGCTGACTAAGTCTTCTAACATCTATAAAGGACAAATAGAGACCAATGATGAATCAAAATTTATTGGATTTATTATTGCCCCTATCATTCTCATTGTCAGGCACATTTCCCTCCTCAGCCATATTCTACCCTTCAACCCCTGTTTGAACCTCTCCCTTACCCCAGTTTGCACATCTACCTTAACCCCTGTTCATCCCTTTCCTTAACCCCTTACATATCCCCATAATCTCCCCAATTCAACCCCTACCTCATCCCTTTCCTCAACCCCCATATTATCACCATAATCGCCTCAATCAACCCCTGTCTCAACCCTAACTTCCACATTCCCAACCTCAGCCACTTCTTCAACCCCAGCACACTCAGCCCCTTCATTATTCTTTGCACCCTCAACACTATCGTAATAATGGTACTTGTTCATCAATGTTAAGGATATACCATTTGCATATGTAGACAATAAAGGACCTTGTTTTCTTCAATATAAATTAATATAACATTACAGTCCTTGCAGTCTCTTAATAGCTTCCTAATACTCCGATCCCCTTATAAAATTTTTATAGACATTTGCTATTAGATTATCATAGAATGACCTTGCTTTATCAATTCCAGAAAATAAGACCTTATCCCCCAACATACCTAATGGTTGGAACTTATTCTATAACCCCACCTAACCACAAAAAAATCTGCATAGTTCCCTAACACCATTATCTGCAAATAACAATAATAATACATATCATATCTGTAGCAATACAACAAAAAATAGAAAAAGAAACCTCATTTGCAGAAATAAACAATTAACTATGGGGGGAGGGGGGCAAATTCCACAAAAACAATAAAGAATAAATAGGGAAGGGGAAAATCCATTAGAAACAGCACCATAAATGGGGGGGGGGGGGGGGGGGGGGGAAAACTCAATATTTTCCAGCAACCAAAAACAACAATATAATACCCATAGTAACAAAATATCTCAACATAAAAAACAAAAAAATAAATAACTACAAACAAAAAATTACCCGTTCATGAAGAACATGACACGAAACTATGCAGCTTCACCTCCACCTCTTTCACAGCCCACAAATCTACCCTACAAAGCCGAAAATTGTTCTTTTAAACTAGTTGTGATAGTTTTTCACCCAAATGACTTTGATTTCTTGTGGAAAAATAAGAAGCTCAATTGATCGAGAGAAAAATAGAAGACTACCATACTTCTTTTCATTTCATCAGAAATCTGTTATAGAGTATGCGAGGAAGAAGACGTCTGTTTGTTTAAATAACAAACCCGCCAAGCCTCTAACCAATATACAACAGCCATCTCATATGACGTGGACCAATGAGGACCCAAATAAATGACTGGACAAAACTAACTAACTAATCTGAAAAACGTAAAAGATGAAAACACGTTTTTTCCTTGGCAAAAGACGCTCATCCTTGATCCAACAAGTCTGAGGTAACTCCAGCTCCAGTTTCTGCAGAAGAAGCTTCTGAACTTTCATCATCCACCATTGAAGCAACAATAATTGAAGATAATCCAACATCCCCCCCACAAGTGGGACTGGGGGCAAGGCACACAAGACCCAACTTGGACAGAAACGTACTGAAGAGCTTCAAGGGCAGAGCTTTAGTGAAAAGATCCGCAAGTTGAACAAAACTACGAATGAGCACAGGGGCAATAAAACCATCCTTGTATGCATCTCGAACAAGGTGGCAGTCAATCTCAATGTACTTAGTACGTTCGTGAAATACAGGATTCGCAAGTGTGTGAAGTGCGGCCTTGTTATCACAGAACAGTGAAATAGGCAGAGGTAAAGAAACACCAAAGTCTGCTAATAGAAATGATAACCAGTGTAACTCACAAACCGTGGCTGCTAAACTGCGATATTCAGCCTCCGCAGAAGATCGTGAAACCGTTGATTGCTTCTTTATTTTCCATGAGATGAGGGCCTTCCCAAGGAAGATGCAAAAACCGATCAGAGAACGCCTAGAATCAAAGCACGATGCCCAGTCGGCATCACAATAACCATGAAAATCCAAAGTATTTGCAGCAGGAAAAAGTAACCCAAGCGTAGGACAACCTTTAAGGTATCTCACCACGTGAAGAGCGGCATTCCAGTGAGTGTCACAAGGGTGATTGAGATACTGACTCAATTGTTGTATGGAGAGAGAAATTTCGGGTCGTGTGAAGCTCAAATAGAGCAGTCTCCCTATTAGGCGTCTATATGAATCAGGCGCTTGAAGCAGAGCCCTTGTGTCTGAATTCAATTTAAGTCCTGCAGGAAATGGCGTGGCAACAGATTTTGCTTCCTTCATACATGTATCTGCAATAATGTCAAGTATATACTTAGTTTGAGCTAAATATATGCCGTCAGAATTTCGTGCAATCTCCATGCCTAAGAAGTAATGAGCATCCCCCATGTCTCTAATGGTAAATAAGTGATGAAGATAAGCTTTTACTTTCTGCAATTCTTCAACACAAACTCCAGCAAGGAGAATATCATCGACATAAACTACTAGAGAAACCAAACCATGGTCAGTTCGGAGAAAAAACAAACCGTGATCATGAGCACACTGATTGAACCCAAATTGCTGTAGTTTCATTATCAATCCAACGTTCCATTGGCGTGAGGCCTGCTTCGAACCGTACAAGGACCTCTGTAATTTGCACACAAGGCCTGAATTCACATGATAACCGGCCGGGGGAATCATATAGATATCCTCATCTATGTACCCATGGACAAACGCATTATTAACGTCTAATTGCTAAAGCAACCCTCCTTTTGCTGCAGCAACAGCAAGAAAAAGACGTACCATTACAGCTTTCGCCACTGAGGAAAATCTCTCAGTAAAGTCGACACCTTTGACTTGGTTATAGCCTTTGGCGACAAGACGAGCTTTGTGGCGCTCTATGCTACCATCTGCCGTAATTTGGTCTTAAACACCCACTTACTACCAATAGCTCATTTCCCAGGTGGAAGTGGTGTTAGTGTCCAAGTACGATTCCTTTCAAGAGCCTGAATCTCTGCATCTATGGCCTCCCTCCATTCCGGATATTGAGCTGCTTCTGCAAACGAGCGAGGCTCCTACACAATTGACAAAGAAGCTACAAAAGCAATGTATGCAGGAGACTTAAAATGCAGCACGGAAGAATTGTGTTGACACACAAAATCATTAAGCCATTGTGGCTTCTGAATTGTTCTAGTGGACCTACGTATAGGTGTGTTTGTATGAGGAATATTTGCAAAAGTCAAATAATCATGAGATGTTTTAGGTTGTACAATTTGTGATTATACAGTAGGTGAGGGAATAGATGACAAAGGAGGAGCAATGTCAGTACCAGCGGTTACAGTAGGAAGAGGGCAATCAAAAGTTTCTGTAGAGTCATTTTGAGCATATGAAACATTTCCTCATGAAAGATCACATCTCTTGAAGTAAAAACAGTGTGTCTTCTAAGTCATATATTCTATACCCCTTTTGTGTCATGGAATATCCCAAAAAAACACATTTGTGAGCTCTCTTATGGAACTTAGTTTTGCTAGGATTTAAATTCGTAGCAAAGTAAAGGCAACCAAAAGTTTTGAGATGTGAGTAAGTAGGAGGACGTCCAAATAACATCTGAAAAGGAGTTAACCAACCCAAAGTTTCAGTAGGTGTTCTGTTTATAAGGTATGTGGCAGCAAGAATACAATCTCCCCAAAATTTAAGTGGAAGGGAAGCTTGAAAAAGAAGAGCTCGTTCAACATTTAGTAAATGCCTATGTTTCCTTTCTACCCTCCCATTTTGTTGATGAGTATAAGGACACGAGGTCTGATGGATGATACCATACTTGTGACAAAACGTTTGACAATTCAGGTTGATAAATTCGGAGCCATTATCAGAACGCAACATTTTTATTTTAGTTTCAAATTGCCTTTCAATCATGGCTGAGAAAGTAGTGAGTGTGGCAACAACTTGGTCCTTATGTTTAATGAGGAATGTCCACAAGGAACTGCTAAAATCATCCAAGATAGTAAGAACGTAGCTGCAGCCAGATATACTGGGTGTTCTATACGGACCCCAAAGGTCTAAGTGAACTAATTCAAAGGGAACAATAGACTGTGAAAGGCTTGGTTTAAAACTGATTCTGGACTGATTAGCTTTAGGACATATATCACATTGCATATCCACAAAATCCTTCGAGATTTTACATTCAGGAATGTGTTTGATGGTAGACATAGAAGCATGTCCCATTCTTTTATGCCACACAAATTCATTACAGTCAATCATAGCACCACAAGAATGAGGTGTAGATACAGCAGCACTAAGTAGAGAAATGGAAGTAGTAGATTTCAGAATGTAAAGTTTATTCATCAAGACCCCTCTTGCCACCACTTCTTTAGTCTCCTGGTCCTGCAAGATGCAGCTGGACTGGTTGAATACACATGAATAAACACTATCACGGCACAATTGATTCACTGAGAGAAGATTTACATTGAAGTCAGGAATGAAAAAAACAGAGGAAAGGCAAAGCTTATCTGTGATCTTTACAACACCAACATAGGATACTGCCTTTTTGGTTCCATTAGGTAAATGAACAAAAAATGTGCACAAGATGGAATGGAATATGACTCAAAACATGACAGAGATGCACATACATGATTTGTAGCTCCTGACTCAATTATCCAGTTACCAAAATTTAAAGCATAAGGCTCAAGAGTGTTACCTGCGAACTGATCTTCAAAGTGTACAAAGTTCGCGAAATGAGATATTGGATCAGAAATGTTCTCCTTCTGTTTGACCATTTTCAATAACTCAGTCACCAAATTCGCCATATCAGTTTTTTATTCACTGCTAGAAGCTGCATTCTCCACTTTATTCACTGCTTTGGCTTCTAGATTACCAGAAAAATTATATTGTCCTCCATGCTGCCTTTTCTTATCATTCAACAACTTAAACCATTCTGGAGTTCCATGAATTTGAAAACATGTGTCACGTAGATGACCTATTTTATGGCAGTGTGGACACACCAAGGATCGTTTATCAACATATGGTTTTCGTTTCTGCACTTGTTTCTTCATACCTTCCTTTCTGGTATCTCTCATCGTAACCAGGTAGGCTAAATTGTTAGCATTATCTGCAAATTGATCTTGCACATTCCGTTGTTGTTCAACAACAAAAATCATTGAAAATTCCTTTTCCAAATCTGGTAGCGGATCCATCATCAATAATTGACTCTTTTCCTTGTTAAAACTCTCATGGAGCCCCATGAGAAATTGCATCAATTGAATTGGTGAATACATCTCTCCAATTGCTTTGTTAATTCCACAAACACAACCTCCACAAGTGCATTTCGGGGAAGGGGCTAAGCAAAACAATTCATTCCACAACTTCTTTATTTTAGTCAAGTAGGAGGTTAATGTCATATCACCTTGTGAAATAGATGAAATCTCACGTTGTATCTGGTAAATCATTGGACCACTACTTTGTCCATATCTCATTTCAATTTCTAGCCACAACTCTAACGAAGAACTTAGATACATGAAGGCCTCCACGATTTGTTTCGAGATTGAGTTCCAGAGCCAAGATGTCACCATGAGATCTGCTCTTCTCCATTGTTCAAACAGAGCGGATCCAGTTGGTGGTTGAGGAAACGACCCGTCAATGAAGGCAAGCTTCATTTTTCATCCTAGAACAACGTACACTGCTTCAAAGATGTTGAAGCCAGTACAAAACTAGAATTATCTGAAGGATGAATGTCGGGTACGAAACCCGAGTGGTATTCTTTATCACCGAAAAATCTATCCAACTATTACACTGGATATGGAGTACTAAACTCCTTAAGATTACTAACCAAGATTACAAAATAAATAAAGAATACACAGGATAAATAAATAAACAGAATGAACTGTATTTTGAAAGAGGCTCAGGAACAAGCCAGATTCAGACACGAGGGTAATCGGTCACTTGGCACCGTACCCACAGAAACGTCCAACCCACGGTTGCACCTCACTCAGAGTTGTCGGATCACAGAGATCGAAACCCAGAAATACCGGCACACACAGCTACTTTTGTTCACTCAGAACTTTCACAAAGTAATGAGGAGATCTCACAATATTGCTCAGTTTCAAGGTGTCAAACAGGGAGGGAGTAACTCGTATATATACACAGAGAAAAGGAGTCGTTAGAAGGCTGGGTTTAGGGGTTGGCTTTTCTTAAGCCATTGATTTGGCTAAGGAAAGCCACCACCATTAACGGTGGTGGACAAGGAAGGAGATCTCTGCCATGGAAGGCAGTTCCAGAAAGAGAAGAAGAAAGATATTCAGCGACACAAAAAGAACGAGAAAAAAGGTAGACTGATTTGGTTTAGGGTTAGGGTAGTTATATAACCAAAATACCTAGGCCGGGTAAATGGGTTGAGTCCGAGTTGGTGAGGGCCTCCAAGTGGGCTGTTAGTTTAGTGGACAGGGACAATGGGCCTACCAACAATTTTGGGTCCTAGGCCATAACACATACCAACATTCTCCACCTTGGACCAAGACCCAATAAGAGGGAAGTGGTCCTGGAGTTTTTAACTGAATCTATTTGTTTCATCATTGCCAAAAAGAAGTTCTCTGTGGACGTACCTGCAAAGAAGATCAAACAACTTGGAAGCACATGTTAGTCTGGGAATAAATGCAGTATTTTTAAACATGTCTGAAATTTTTCAAGAGGCAGACATTTAGTACCCATATCTGCAGGATCGTCCTCACATCTGATGTTCTGCAAACTTATTACCTTTTTACTGACGATATATTCCGAATAAAGTGATACCTCACATCTATGTGTTTCGCTCGATCATGAAACACGGGATTCTTACACAGCTGTATGGACGATTGACTGTCAGAGTAAACTGTGAGTTTTTTATTAGCGAAACCGATTTCTTTAATAAGACCATCTAACCAAATAGCCTCCTTGAAAGCTTCCGTTGTGGCAATATATTCTGCCTCTGTAGTAGAGAGAGCAACTATATGTTGTAGTTGGGATTTTCAACTTATGCAAGACCCACAAAGAGTGAAAATGTATGAAGTTGTGGATTTTCTACTATCCCGGTCATTAGCATAATTAGAATCAACATAGCCAACCAGTTGGGTGTTCTCACTCCTTTTAGAAAATAAAATGCTAACATTTTCAGAACCATGCAGATATTTCAAAAGCCATTTTAAGGCCTCCCAGTGAGGAGGGCCAGGATTTGACATGTATCTACTCAAGCAACTAATAGCATATGCGATGTCAGGCCTTGTGCAAACCATGAGGAACATAATGGATCCAATCACATTAGAATAAGGAACTTTTTCAATTTTAGCCTTCTCAGCATCCGTATTAGGGCACTGGTTTTTACTAAGTTGAAAATGAGCAGCAAGAGGCACAGAAGTTGACTTGGAGTTTTCCATAGAAAATCTTTTTAAGATAGAAAGAAAGTAGGACTTTTGATTTAACAAAATAGTAGACTTTTCTTTATGTCTAACAATGTTCATGCCAAGAATACGTTTTGCGTCACCTAGATCTTTCATTTCAAAAGTTTTGTGTAAATCCTTTTGCAAAAAATTAATGAAATGTAAGCTAGGACTAGCTATGAGCATATCATCCACATAAAGAACAAGGAAGATAGGAGCACTGTCAACATGCTTAAAATATAAACAATGATCATAATGGCTTCTTTTAAAATCTAAAGAATGCATGAAAGAGTCAAATTTCTTGTTCCGTTGTCTTGGGGACTATTCTAAACCATACAAGGATTTTTAAGGAGGCACACATAATCAGGTTTGAGTTTATCCAAGAAACCAGCAGGTTGATTCATGTAAATGTGTTCATCAAGATCACCATGTAAGAAAGCAGTCTTAACATCCATTTGTTTCAATTCCCAATTCTAATGTGCAGTAAGAGCAAGAATGATACGGACAGTGGTGTACTTCACAACGGGAGAAAATATCTCATTATAGTCAATACCTTCCTTTTGGGTGAAACCTTTTGCTACTAGTCTGGCTTTATACTTAATGGGATTTTCTTGTTTAATCTTAAAAATCCATTTACAGTCAACTACTGAAGAGGTTTTAGGTCTAGGAACTAAAGTCCAAGTTTCATTCAGTTTTAGTGATCTCATTTCTTCTTCCATTGCACTAAGCCATTTGTCAGATTTCATTGCTTTTTCTACATTAGTGGGTTCACATAATTCAGTATTTAGGGCAGTTTGATAATCTCTAAGTCTAAGGGGGATCCTAGTTTCTCTTCTAACTCTATCTCTAGCCAATTGATAGTCATTAAGAGAGTTTTCGGTGATTCTAGCCTCATTATCTGTCGTTGATTCAACTAGATTCTCATTATTCTCTTCCCCTTCTTGGTTATCCCCTAGGTGATCCTCCACCTTACTGAAAGTAGGCTCTTTTTCTCTATATTGAGTTTTATCTAAGCAAGGGAACTCATTCTCATTAAAGGTCACATCCCTACTTATAAGCACTTTGAAACCCGGTTGACTATGAACCCAAAGTCTATACCCTTTTATTCCCTCAGGATAACCAATAAAAGCACACTTAACCGATCTAGGTTCTAGCTTGTCTAGGTTTTGGTGAACAAATGCAGAACATCCAAAAACACGCAAATATGAAATGTCAGATTTTCTACCAGTCCACATAAACTCAGGAGTCTTACCAGATAGAGGCACAGATGGAGACAAGTTAAGCAAATGAGCAGCAGTAAGAATAGTTTCACCCCAAAAAGACTTAGGCAATCCAGAACTTATAAACATGCATCTAACTTTATCAAGTAGGGTACGATTCATACGTTCAGCCACACCGTTCTGTTGAGGGATATAGGGGTTTGTTCTATGCCTCTTTATACCAAATTTTTCACAAAGATTCGAAAATTCTTTATTGCAGAATTCAAGCCCATTATCAGTCCTAAGGGATTTCAATCTCTTTCCAGTTTGATTTTCCACAAAAATTTTCCATTTCTCAAATTTCACAAAAACTTCAAACTTGTATTTCATAAGAAAAACAAATACCTTTCTAGAGAAGTTATCAATAATGGACAAGAAATAACGATACCACCATGCATAGGAACACTAGAAGGACCCCATACATCAGCATGTACATAATCCAAAACGCATGAAGACATAGAAGGATGTGATGAGGATGACACAGGAAAATGAACTTTATGGTGTTTAGCCATTATACAATCATCACAAAAATCCAGTTTTTCGATTTTGTCATTTAAAATTCCATCCTTTTTCAAAAATTCAAGACCTTTTAAACTCATATGCCAAGCCTTTTATGCCATAATGCAGTCATATCACATTCATTCACAGAAGCAGTCATTGAATCATAGGTAACTGAGCATAGATAGAGGTTTCGTTTCTTTTCAACTTTAAAAACAACAAGTGATCCTTTCATAATTTTCATGAGGCCTTTGCCCCATCTACCTTCAAGACCATCATCTTCTAAAGCAGCACATGAAATCAAGTTGTGACTCAAATCAGGAACATATCTCACATTTTTCAGGATTAACCTATAACCCTCTTTGAAATTTAAGGAAACGTCACCAAGACCAACAATCTCACATTTCTTTTCATTTGCCATAGAAACAAAACCAGATTTTTCATAACGAAAGTTTGAGAAAATTTCTTTAACAGGGCTCATATGGAAAGTATAACCAGAATCAATAAGCCATTCAAATTTGTTCACAGAATGCACAGAGTTTGCTTCATAAACCGTAAAGACTTCACCATTTTCATCAAAGACGTTATTCACCTTTTCCTTTTCATCAAAATTTCTATCTTTGTTATCACGTTTTAGTTTCCTACAGTCTTTGATATAATGTCCCTTAATACCACAGTTGTAGCAACGTCTTTCCTTGGCTTTATCATCCTTATAAAAGTTGTCTCTTGTTCTAAATTTACCACGGCCATTTCAGCTTTTACCTCTACTATGACTTCTACTGTTGTTCCTAAAACCATTATTTCTAAATTTAGACCTTCCTCTAGCAAGATTAACCTCATGATTGTTCTGACTAGGTTTAGAAACTTTAAGGTCCATTTCTTTACTCTTCACGCCATTAACAACAGTATCCAAATTCACACTATCCCTACCGTATTTAATCGCAGCTTTCACATCAGAATAACATTCGGGAATAGCATTCAAGAGCAAGATAGGAGAATATTCATCAATATTTTTATCACCAATAAGTTTGATATCTTGAATCGGTTTGGTAAAGTCATCAAGGTTTTCATCAATATTTTTGGATAAATCAAGTTTATAACGAAAGAATGTTTCCAAAAGAAACAGCTTACTGGGTAGGGAAGTTTCAGTATATAAATCCTCCAGTTTTTCTCAAAGATCTTTAGAAGAGATTTGTTTTCCTACCTTCCTAAGAACGTTGTCAGAAAGATTCAAAATAATGGATGAATAGGCAAACTCATCATTTTCCATTTTCGTTTCTTCAGAAATGTTATCAGTGTATTTTCCATCAATAGCTTTAAACACCTTTTGTTGAATCAAAATACCTTTCATCTTCTGTTGCCAGATAGAAAAATCGCTTTTCCCGTCAAAGGGTTGTAAACTATATCCGGCCATTTTGAAAATAATTTAAAATTGGGGTCACCGATTTTTTGGAAAAGTGTTTTGGTTTTTTAAGCAAAGTTAAAACTTTAAAAAACAGCAATCACAGATTTCAGAGAAGATCACACAGGAACAAGAAAATGAGTTATAATATCAAATGATAGAGAGTAATGGGTAAATAAATCACGAGTGTTCTCAGACTACCAATAATCGACAGTATTCTCATATTATAGTAAATAATCACAGATCAAGATTTAAAAAATCACAGATCAAGATAATAATCACATATCAAGATTTAAAAAATCACAAATCAAGATTTAAAAAATCACAGATCAAGATAATAAATCACAGATCATGATTTAAAAAATCACAGATCAAGATAATAAATCGCAGGAATATGTCGAGCACAATTATACCATTGATCACAACAGATCTCAGAAAAATATATCACAATAGAACGAGATATGAAATTAGCAGGACCAAGGCCTTTCCAACCTAAGTATCAACCAGATACCCGCGACCTCAAGGGTCCGACCAAGTGGAAATTAGGGGGAAATAATCCTCGGTTAATAGTTAACGACAAATTTGCAGAAATTTAAAAAATTAAAAACAGAGAGAGGAGGGGTTTAGATTTTACCACCACCACGGTGCGGAGCGGATCAGAACAGAGCTCTGATACCACTGTAGGGTACGAAACCCGAGTGGTATTCTTTATCACCGAAAAAACTATCCAACTATTACACTAGATATGGAGTACTAAACTCCTTAAGATTACTAACCAAGATTACAAAATAAATAAAGAATACACAGGATAAAGAAATAAACAGAATGAATCGTATTTTGAAAGAGGCTCAGGAACAAGCCAGATTCAGACACGAGGGTAATCAGACACTTGGCACCGTACCCATAGAAACATCCAGCCCACGGTTGCACCTCACTCAGAGTTGTCGGATCACAAAGATCGAAACCCAGAAATACCGGCACACACAGCTACTTTTGTTCACTCAGAACTTTCACAAAGTAAGGATTAGGAATCTCATAATATTGCTCGGTTTCAAGGTGTCAAACAGGGAGGGAGTAACTCGGATATATACTCAGAGAAAAGGAGCCGTTAGAAGGCTAGGTTTAGGGGTTGGCTTTCCTTAAGCCATTGATTTGGCTAAGGAAAGCCACCACCATTAATGGTGGTGGACAAGGAAGGAGATCTCTGCCATGGAAGGCAGTTCCAGAAAGAGAAGAAGAAAGATATTTAGCGGCGCAAAGAGAACGAGAAAAAAAGGTAGACTGATTTGGTTTAGGGTTAGGGTAGGTATATAACCAAAATACCTGGGCCGGGTAAATGGGTTGAGTCCGAGTTGGTGAGGGCCTCCAAGTAGGCTGTTAGTTTAGTGGACCGAGATAATGGGCCTACCAACAATTTTGGGTCCTGGGCCATAACGTATATCAACAATGAAGGTAAAGTACATCCTTCTGATACTGATCCTCCGCCATTTGTGGCGTATCTGTCATCCTAAAAATACTGCTATGATTCAACTATTTTGTGCGTCAATATACAAGTTCCAGTATCCAGAAACCTTCAAGGTGAAGGCTCTGATACCATGTGGAAAAATAAGAAGCTCAATTGATCGAGAGAAAAATAGAAAACTGTCATACTTCCTTTCATTTCATCAGAAATCTTTTATTAAAGAGTATTTGAGGAAGAATACGTCTGTTTGTTTAAATAACAAACCCGCCAAGCCTCTAACCAATATACAACAGCCACCTCATATGACGTGGACCAATGAGGAGCCAAATAAATGACTGGACAAAACTAACTAACTAATTTGAAAAACATAAAAGATGAAAACACGTTTTCTCCTTGGCAAAAGACGCTCATCCTTGATCCAACAAGTCTGAGGTAACTCCAACTCCAGTTTCTGCAGAAGAAGCTTCTGAACCATCATCATCCACCATTGAAGCAGCAACAATTGAAGATAATCTAACATTTCTCCCTTTCAATCTCACGCGAAAGCCTTAATTTTCACCCTTTGTAGTTTTTCTCTCTTCATCTTCTTTCTCTCTCTTTGATTTTACTGAGTTTGGTTGTAGCATTCAAAGGCCAGTCAATTAAACGAGGGTATAACGGTCATATAGGGATAAAATTTAACAGCGTTAAAGCTAGATTAAACAAAGGCCAAGTAAGCTGACTTTTACAAAACTCAGTGGGGTTCGCCTATTTTTAAGACAGGAGGGGGCTTTTAGTTGACTTTTTAAAATACAAGAGGGTTTTATGTAGTTTAAACTACTTTTTTTATAAATAATTCCTTTTACCATGTTGAATTTCCAACCTGAAGTCATATTTTTCACTTGATACTAAACTTATTAATTGTCTATAATGTTATTTCATCCTTTTGTTAGTTTTATTTGTTTTTGATGGACCAAAGAATAGAAATAAATAATAAACTCATAAATTTTAATCTCTGTACATACTCTCACAAATGTTGAATTTGGCACGCCATCAAACATAATAAATATAAATACATTATATAAAAAATACTATCGTATTTGCCCTATGATATAAACGAATTTCTCTTAGAAAAAAATATAATTCTGAATAGGTAATCAAGTTTCCGAAAAACAAGAGAGGGAGAGAGAGAGAATCGGTATCACTTTTTTATTTTCTTCATAAACTACAAATTTAACAGCATTTTTTTTCTCGGTAAGATAATTTTCATTAAGTAAAAAAAAAAGTATAATAGTACAATACAACTTGTTTAATCTAAGCGATTTCCTTGATAGGCCAAAGAATCTGCCATAAGCGGTAAAGCGCACAAGAATTTAACAGCATTTGAAACTCATAAGAAGTGAAAATATTTATATTCTTAAATTATATATATATGCTAAGAATACATTTATACAGTAAAAAATTCAAAACACTACAAACAAAGATATAATAAAAGTAAATACATAATAAAAAAAATTCTAGTACATGCCCAGTAATTATCATAGATAAAATAATGAAATGATTTTTAGTACATAATTCCTTCTACCAAGTTGAATATTTTCTACCTTGAATTTTTAAATTAGAAACTAAGTAGATAGTAATAATTATATGAAAAGAAAATAACGGATACCTAATAATGAAAACTAAAATGGATGAAAGAATTTGGTGGAGATTAATTACAATCTTTTTAATATATACATATAATTCAACAAGAGTTTTAAATAAATAAATATGAAATTTAATGAATAGAACTTTAAAAATTGGAGAAGTTTAATACAAATAAAAATATATAAATTAATTTAAACAAAATATTCACGATTATATCTCCGTACCTAAAAAAGAGGGCAAAAAATGCAAGATTTTATTTAACTTTTTTTTCTAAATATGTTGTGAGCTATTATTAGATAAAAGTATATGTTAATTTATTAATCAAAAATTAATAATAAGATAAAATAAATAAGTTATAAAAATACAAAACTTTTAAGGAGTAAATATAAGAATAGATTCTCCAAAACACAAAACAATATATACATAAGTGAAGTAAATTGGACACTAAAAAGCAAAAATAATAAGAAAAACAAATTGGTAATGCATCAAAAAAAGGTTGCCCATTACATCAACAAGATATATACTATCATGTTATATGTTGAGAAACCTTTTTATTTTCTAAAAATAATTATAAACAAAATTTTAAATTCATAAAATCATATATTTATAGGGTGAATAACAATTTACCTCCCTTTGATATTAAAAATGAGTACATTACCCCTTTATGAAACAAATATAGCAATTTATCCCCTGTACTTTTTAAAATGAAGCAATTTACCTCCTTATACAGGGAGGTAAATCGCTTCATTTTAAAAATCATGGGGAGTAAATTGTTGTATTTTAAAAAATATAGTGAAGTAAATCGTTATTTATTTTTTCATAAGGGGGTAATTTGCTCATTTAAGATATCACAAGGAAGTTACTTGCATTTTTCCCCTATTTTGTATAACAATAAATTCAAACCTATGAAATTTACAACCGATTCAATGTTCAAATTTTGATAGTGCAACATTCGCAAAAGTTATTCATATGGGAGGAAATGACAAAATATTTTTTGTAACATAAATTTTAAAACATAATAGTTATGATTTGTCAAACATGAATAACAATGAAATATTAAAAAATAAATCCAATCACAAAAAACTAAGAAAAAAAATTAAAATATTTTTACTTTATCGTATTACTGAACCAATAAAAATTACGTTAATGAAAGATATAAATTGTAAAAAATTAATAATTTTACCTAATTAACTATAAAACTTAAATTATTGCATGAGAAATACCGAAAGATTGATATAAGTTTAGTGACTGAAAGATATAAGATTGATTAAAAATGAAAATAAATGGTTAGATAAGATAAATATTTTTTATGATGAAAAATTAAACCAAAAATATGAATGTGTTTAAAATAAATACAAATTGAATTAGCATCCTAATTTTTAAGGTAGAGTTTAGTATAGGTAAAATAAATACAAATTTAATTTAAAATATATGATATTCTTAACCAATGAGATTTTTCTTAATAATTAAAAATTTTAGAATTATCAAAAATTAATATTTGTCAGAATTGGCTGAATTGTAGTCAACCATTATTTTGATATATATATATATATATATATATATATCATTGCTCAAATTAATAACGCAATCAAAAATGTACAAAAAATGGGAAGACTACTGATAAATTTTAAGGGGTGAAACTTGTGGCTAAGTAAAAGAACAAAAAGATATAATTAACCCAACAAAATATCGTCCAAATAATTTTTTTTTTCCTATTTCTTCATCAAAGAATATTTAAAATTATGAGTCCTACATATAAGATTTGTAATACTTATACAGTGAGGTGGGAATTACTATATTATTTTTATTAATTTTTTTAATACAAAAAATTTGAGACAGCGTAATAGAATTTGGTTGTGAGTAAATTAAGTAAATAATTCATACGGCATATCAGTTCATAAAAATATTTTAAAAAATTCTAAGTATATAAAATTATAATTTATAATTTAGAAGGGCACTTCGATCAGTTCGGTACAAAAATTGGATTGAAATCTAACGAAATGGGCTAGTCGTTAGACGGATGGACGATAAAACGAAGGGAAAATTTTTATAATTTTCTAAACAATGAGGAAGTATTCGTAATTACACCAAATTGCATGACAGGTGACTATAATTTACCGTATATATAATTTGGGAAAAAATTATGCATTGTAAATTAAACAAAATTTTGCCGCTTTTAAATTCCTAAATTATATTACTCTCTCATATGAACCAAATATTTAGGGGAAATTATGATAGACTCTCTTGAAGTTTTGCCATAATTATAAATACTTTTATTGTTTAAAAAATTACAAATACCTTCTTAAAAAATTAAAGATCGTCTAACATATACCCTTCGTAACAGCCCCATTGTAGGGAATATTTATTAAATAATTATTAATTTAATGTGGGTATTTTTAATTTTTCAAACAACAACAAAAAATATTTAAAATTACAACAAATCTCATATGAACCCATTGTTAATTTATCCAAATATTCATTTCGTCTCTCCAAACCGAAAATTTCACCTATGTGACTATTTAGCCTAACAAAATTATTATAAAGTTACCAGAAGAATATTTACTATTGTCTATATTTTAATGATTATGAACTAAAAATCATAATAAATGATCATTATTAACCACAATTAGAAAAATAGATGCAAATACTTAGTTTATTATGACAATAATTGTTATGATTGTTCCAACCATACTAGTAAAAATCACAATAACGTTCGTAATTATGATTAAATGTTATATTTCTTGCAGTGAATTAAAATTTTCCAGCAAAAAGTATAATGTTCAAAATGAACAGCAATTCTTCGTTTGTATTCCACAATAGGACCCCCTCTTTTGCCTTCTAAAACTACAGCCAACCAAACTGAAAATTCAACAATATATATATAGGATAAATTTCTACCAGCTTTTTTGAGGTTTGTCGTAATTATAAATATCTTCTTATTGTTTGAAAATTTGTGAATGCCACTCTGAAATTACAAATATTCTCTTGTGACAGCTCATTGTAGGAGGTATTTGTAATTTTAGAAGGTATTTATAATTTTTTAAACAAAAAGAGGGTATTTGTAATCACGACAAATTTCAACGGAACAATTGTAATTGTATATAAATCGGCAAATTGAAAAAAAATGGGGCAAGAATGCGACGTTCAACAGCAGCATCAGTAGAGAGTCATCAGTTTGTCAGTATTATCAAATACTTCAATTAGACTAAGTTAAGAAACAAAAATGGCAAAGAGAGAGTAATTTTTTACATGAAAATATTGAAGGCTTAATATGAGGAAAGATTCAAGGAGGTAAAATTTACACTTTTAGTCCCATATAGCATAGTGGGGTAAAAAAAATTTAGTTTTTTACTTTACGAGATTTTTTAAATAGTCCCTAAATTTTAAAAGCTCGACATATTTAGGCCTCTACTTTACAGAATTTTCAAAATGATCATAAAATTAAAAAAATTCGAGACATTTAGTCCACCACTTTACTGAATTTAGGAAACTAAATCTATTGATTCTTTAACTTTGAAACTGTTTTGAAAATTCTGTAAAGTATAGGCCTTATTGTATTGAAGATCCTCTATCAAGCAGAATACTTAAAATATTGAACTTCCTATTCTATATGACTAAAAGTATAATTTGACCGACTCAAGGAATTACATTCTTATTTGGACATTATTGCAGGAGATTTTATATCAAAGATCCACTAAGAAATGCTTCTTGATTAAATATTTAAACACAAGTAAATGATACTCCAACTCATAATAAAAATCAATGGCTTTTCTTGATGTGGTGTCAAGGGCCGCTCGCGTACTCGGCATCTTTGACGTGCATTTCGGCCACTCAATCGTTTTACATGGCCGACCACTCAACCTTCATCGACAGACGCTGGACATCCGCAGTCTTAGAGTCTTAGGTGTTGGTCTTTTACTCCTTTGTTATTTGCTTTTTGTTGTTTAGATTGCTCAGGGGTACGTTACGCCTCCTGAGGTGCATTTTTCAGTTATTTTAATATCTACTGCTTTCAATAAGATTTATTTTTTTAAACCTATTATAGGGGGGAATGAGTATAAGAAGTTTGGCTTAGTGACGTGTTAGAGTCCCCCTCAAGGAGATCCCCTTGCTCTAGCATCGTTGATCATTGTATACGCACTTTCCAGCTTAATGCAATCCACTTTCTGAAATCATGTGTTCGAATTGCTATCGTTGCGTTGTTGCTTTCGTATTATGATTCCTGTCGGCGCGCGCGTTAGTGCCGAGTGGGAGTGTGTGTCGAGATTGGCGGAAGTAGTCAGCGGACTACTAGCCACACGTTGCGCTTTTCGGAAGGCGTCTCGTGAGAGGTGGTATCAAAGCCTCGTGCCGAGATGGGGCCAAGGCGGGTTGCGGTGACCCAAGCGAATGCTGCTGCGAGAGTGTCAGGGTAAGATGCGGAGAGCCTGCGACACGCAGCCTAGCCTAGCGAGCAAGCTGAGAACCCGGAGGACGGACACTCCCGATTGACTGAATTGGAGGAGAAGGTCTCTTCCTTGAAATCTGAGATCACGGTGTTGAATTCAGAATTGGACGAATGTCGGCAGGTGATTTAAGAGATGGTTAGTGCCTTTGGAGGTGATGGTTTCGCCGATATGCGGCATGACATGGAGCAAATGTCTATCCAGATTGGCTTGCTCCAGCGTGCAGTGAGTAGCACGCCTGTTGGTGTTCATGAACCGAAGTGCTAGGCTTAGAATTCTCGAACCGAAGGCCTATAGTGGTGTTCATGATACGAAGGAGGTCGAGAACTTCCTCTTTGACATGGAAAAGTACTTCCTTGCGGTAGACGTGCAGGACGAGACAAAGAAGTTGTCGACTGCAACCATGTATCTGACTGGTGACGCTAAGCTGTGGTGGCGTACCAAGTATACGGAAATACAGGCCCATCAAGTGAGACTTGATACCTGGGCCTTTCTACGGGAGGCGATCCGAGAGCAATTCTTCCCGGAAATGTTGAGTACAATGCCAGGCGGGCATTGCGAAAGCTGGAGCATACAGGTTCCGTGCGGGAATATGTGAAAGCTTTCTCAGCGCTGATGCTGAATATCCGACACATGTCGAAGAAGGACAAGTTGTTCACTTTCATGGAAGGCTTGAAACCGTGGGCGAGACTTGAGTTGCAGCGCCAACGGATGACTGATTTGAGTTCGGCTATGACAGCGGCCGAATGCTTGGCGGATTTCAACCCAGAGACTCAGAGGGATAGGTAGACGATGCGTAGTCCCGCGCAGAATAAGCCAGGTGGAGCGAGATCGTTCAGAAGTAATTCCAACAGAGGTGGGGGAGATAAGCCCCATGCTCAGAGTAGCTCACGGGGCAGTTCAGGCAGGAACAAGCCCCATGAGAACAGGCAGGGAGCACCGCAGAGGAGCAATGGGTGCCTCCTATGCAATGGTCCACATAGATTTTCGGATTGCCCAAAGAAACAATTGCTGAATGCACTGGCGGCCTTTACCGACAAGGCGTCGCCCTCGAAGAGTATGGAGCCACAAGCATCGGCAGGTGGCGAGAATGACTCAGAGGAGGATGAGAACAATTTGGGTGCCATATCCCAATGGTGTAGTACATTGTCCATGGTGGCAGCAAAGAGAGTTGTGCCACCCCTTGCGAGAAAGACTACCCCGGCTCTTACTGTGAAACAGTCGGAAGAAAAAGTTCAGCCCCGAAATCCTAGGAAGAAAGGGTTGATGTTCGTTAATGTAAAGATTCATGACAAGCCGATCCGTGCCATGATTGATATAGGAGCCTCTCACAACTACCTTGCGAGCGCCGAAGTGGTGAGACTCGGGCTCGTACTGGAGAAGGGAGTTGGGCGTGTGAAGGCGATCAACTCGGCCGCACAACCCATTGCTGGTGTGGCCAAGTCTGTGCTGATTAAGGTTGGTGCTTATGAGGGAAAGACCAATCTTTCTGTCGTGGTGATGGACAACTTCAAGCTTATCCTCGGGCTTGAATTTTTGTAGGACACGCGTACCGGATCTTGCCGCACGTTGATTCGCTGATGATGTTGGGAGCCAAGCCTTGCATCATCCCCACATTGGCCGGACGCACAGGAGAGAAGAATTTGTCGGCCATGCAGTTTGAGAAGGGGCACAAGCGGAATAAGCTATCCTACTTGTGTACTCTTCATTTTGAGGAGATGGAGGAGGCATTAGGGCCCATCCCTGGCGATATAAAAAAGTTGCTGAAAGAGTTTGAGTACGTGATGCCAGACGAGCTGCCTCAGAAGCTACCGCCGAAAAGGGCAATGGATCACGAGATTGAGTTGGTGCCTGGCACGAGACCTCCCGCCATGGCACCGTGCAGGATGTCGCAACCTGAGCTTGTGGAGCTTAGGAAGCATTTGAAGGATATGCTGGAGATCAGAATCATCAAACCCGCTAAGTCGCCGTATGGAGCGCCGGTTCTGTTTCAGAAGAAGGCCGACGGCTCCCTACGCTTGTGTTGTGACTATCGAGCGCTGAATAAGATCACTGTGAAGAACAAGTACCCGATACCGTTGGTGGCAGACTGCTTCGACCGTTTAAGTCGGGTGAACTATTTTACAAAGATAGACTTGAGGGCGGGCTATTGGCAGGTCCGAATCAAGGAGGGCGATGAGGCGAAGACGATAGTTGACACGAGGTATGGAGCTTTCGAGTTTCTTGTCATGCCTTTCGGCCTGACTAACGCTCCCACAACCTTCAGCACTCTAATGAACTAGGTACTTCACGGTTTTCTTGATGAATTTGAGGTGGTGTACTTGGACGACATTGTGGTGTACAGCAAAACCTTGGTCGAGCATGAGGACCATTTGCGACAGGTTCTGACGAGACTCCGCGAGCATGAGCTATATATGAAGGTGTCGAAGTGCTTGTTTGCTCGGGAGAGCATCAGTTTCTTGGGGCACATTGTGGAGAGAAGACGCATTCGGATTGACCCCAAGAAAGTACAGGCTATTGAGGAGTGGAGACCTTTACTAAAGAAGACTGAGACTTGGAATTGGACGCCCCAGTGCCAAGTTGCCTTTGATGATTTGAAGAAAGCGATGGTGACAGATCATGTGTTGGCCTTACCAGATATGTCGAAGCCATTCGTGGTGGAGACAGACGCTTCAGACTTTGCTTTAGGAGGAGTCCTAATGCAAGACGGCCATCCAGTTGCCTTTGAGAGTAGAAAGTTGAAGGATGATAAACGGTACTATTCAGTGCACGAGAAAGAATTGTTGGCCGTAGTTTATTGCGTTCGACTATGGCGGCATTATTTATTAGGCTCTCTCTTCGTGGTCAGGACGGATAACACTGCAGTGAGTCATTTCATGTCGCAGCCGAAACTAACCAGTAGGCAGGCACATTGGCAAGGGTTGCTGTCCGAGTTTCATTTTGTGTTCGAGTATCGGGCCGGCTCCAGCAACCATGCAGCAGACGCCTTGAGCCGCAGGGCGGACTTGGCAAATTTGGAGCCGATAGCAGCGCTCTCCTCTAGCGCAGTTACTATCTCTGTAAAGGATCAGGCGCAGGAGTTACTACCGAGAGATTCCACAGTGTAGGGCCTGATTCGGCTTGTCGAGCAGCAAAGCTCGGCAATTTTGGCTTGAGGATGGATTGTTGATGACCAAGGGAAATCGTGTGTATGTGCCTAGAGGCGGGGACCTACGGAAGTCACTTATTTCGGAATGTCACGACACCTTTTGGGCGGGACACCAAGGACAGGAGCACAAATATGCCTTGGTGCAGAGGGCCACAGATGCGGGACGATGTCGAGACGTGTGTCCGCACCTGCTTGATATGCCAGCAGGACAAGGTAGACCATCAAAAGAAGGCTGGTTTGCTGCAACCACTTCCCATCCCAAAGCGACCATGGGAGAGCGTCTCCATGGATTATATTTCAGGGTTGCCTAAGGTCGGGGACTTAGGCTCTATTATCATCGTGGTGGACCGATTGTCCAAATATGCGAATTTCCACAATAAAAGCAAACCCTTCTGATATGATTTGAGAATACAAATCATTGTTGCGCGCCCAAAATGGATTTTGGTTAGAATCATTAGGAGAAATAATAAAATGATTCTGTTGATACATTCGAGTAATTAACCGTTTCACAATCAGTAAACTGAATTTATTGTCATAACCCGAATTTTCAGACAAAATCGATCGACCGAAACCACGATCATGAGCAAATGCATAAATATACTCCTGAAAGATAAGTGGATATAGGAAGTCGTGTTGTTGAGATCTCTCTAGCTGTAAATATCTTTGGATTTCCTCCATTTGAAATTCGATTTGAATCAAAGGTAGAAGATTTTGGGGGTATATTTGTCGCAGCTCCCAAACATGTTACGGCGGAAGGGACGGTTCATCTCTTCTTCAAGCACATTGTCAAGTATTGGGGACTGCCAAAGGATATTGTCAGTGATCGAGACTCCCGTTTCACTGGCGTCTTCTGGACCGAGCTGTTCAAACTCCTCGGGTCCACACTTTCTATGAGCTCGAGTTATCATCCACAGTCCGATGGTTAGACAGAACGCTTTAATTCTATATTGGAGGACTACCTTCGGCACTTTGTGCGAGGTGCGCACAAGGATTGGGTGAAGCTCCTGGATATCGCTCAGCTGTGTTTCAATGCTCAAAAGAGCTCTTCCACCAACAAGAGCTCTTTTGAAATAGTTACTAGGAAGCAGTCACTCCTTCCTCACAATCTTGACACCCCACAAAGTGTGAGATCCCCTTTCGCTCGGAGTTTCTCTCAGGAGTGGAAGCAGAACGTTGATATCGATAGAAGTTGCCTGGAGAAAGCTTAGAAGCGGATGAAGAACTATGCAGATCAGAATCGCCGCTTCATCGAGTTCAATGCGGAAGACCTGGTGCTGGTGAAGGTCTCGGATCTGAGATTATCAAAGTCATCAAGGGGGAGAGATCCTCGGTTGATGCAGAAGTATGTTGGCCCGTTGCTTGTCGTTAGGCGTATTCGAATGGTGGCATACAAGGTGGAGTTGCCACCCTGGTGGAAGATCCACAGCGTCTTCCATGTGAGCTAATTGAAGAAGTATTCAGTAGATAAGGAGGACGACACCCGCAATCAACCCAGCCTCCCGCAGCTTGAATTGACGAAGACTAAGGAGAAGGTGGTTGAAGCAATCCTGAATCACCAAGTGACGAGTACTGCGAAAAGAGACCACACAGAGTACTTGGTGAAATGGAGGGGATGCAGCAGTGAGGAGAACACTTAGGAGTGAATAACGAACCTAAAGGCGTTCCTACCTCTTGTCGAAGCTTACCATACTTCCCTAGCGTCAGGGACGTTGCTACCTCAGGTGGGGGAGAATGTCAAGGGCCGCCCGCGTACTCGGCTCTCTTGACGTGCATTTCAGCCACTCAACCGTTCTACATGGCTGATCACTCAACCTTCATCGGCAGACGTTGGACATCCGCAGTCTTAGAGTCTTAGGTGTTGGTCTTTTACTGCTTTGTTATTTACTTTCTATTGTTTAGATTGCTCAGGGGGACGTTACGCCTCTTGAGGTGCATTTTTTAGTTATTTTAATATCTACTGCTTTCAATAGGATTTATTTTTTTAAGCCTATTATAGGGGAGAATGAGTATAAGAAGCTTGGCTTAGTGACGTGTTAGAGTCCCCATCAAGGCGATCCCCTTGCTCTAACATCGTTGATCATTGTATATGCACTTTTCAGTTTAATGCAATCCACTTTCTGAAATCATGTGTTCGAATTGTTGTCGTTGCGTTATTGCTTTCGTATTGTGATTCCTGTCGGCGCGCGCGTTAGTGCCGAGCGGGAGTGTGTGTCGAGATTGGCGGAAGTAGTTAGCGGACTACTAGCCACACGTTGCGCTTTGCGGAAAGTGCCTCGTGAGATGTGGGCTACTGATGGGATTGAATTTTCTATTTCAAAACATATAACATTTATGTTCTATTTAATATATGTACACTAATATGTGTACATATAAAGATTATGTCATCTTTTTTTTAAAAAAAAGGGGATAATTATACTCCCTCTCCTGAAATTTGGTGTAATTACACGTAACCCCCCTATGATTTGAAAAATTACACCTAGCACCCCTGAGGTTTGATTTCGTCTAACAAATAAGTCTATCCATTAGTCAAAATTCACTAAATTTGCTAATATTAACAAAAAAATTGAATGATATTTACCCTCAATTGACTTACTACCGACTTATTGCAGGTCAAATAATTTTTTTGACTAAACTACCCTTATAACGGTAATATGCATCCTCATATGCATTAATTCGTGAAGACGTATGGGGATAATTTGATCATAAAAGTATTTATTTGACCTGTGATAGATCAGTAATAAGTCAATCGGAGGTAAATATAATTTTTTTTTCCAATTTTTTTGTTATTATCATCAAATTTTGGTGAATTTTGACTAATGAAGGGACTTATTTATTAGATGGAAGCAAACTTTATGGATACTAGATGTAATTTTTCAAACCCCAAAAATTTTGCATGTAATTACACCAAACTTTAGGAAGGGGAGTGTAACTATTCCTTTAAAAGGAATACACACGTGAAATGTATATTTTAAATAGAATAGGAAATGTAGTAAGAACATACATAAAAAACTCAATCCGACTTCTAACTGAGTATCATAGTAAATGAATTATTTGCTTCACAAATTATCTTGTCTTAACTGCAGAACTTCGACAGCTTCGTCCTTGAATATCAAAATGGTTAATTATCGTGTTAAAGGCTATTTGTGTAATTACAATGCGAAATATCTGAACAAAATGTGGACATTTTACACGTTTAGGTTTAGCCTAATGTAAAGATTTAGCTCAAATACCATTAGTGATCTTTAATTATGATTTTGTATCATTTTATCTCTAATATTTGATTTATTATTTTGTAGTCCCTAATGTTAATTGTTGTTCATTTTAATCCTCTTGGAGAATTGTTTATAGAAATTTAAGAACAAAATCTTGATCAAATACTTCTAATTGAGTAATTAAGTTGACATAGTTTTATAAATTGAGTTACTTTATGAAAAACTGTAGATATCTCATGTTTATTGTAACAATTTCTTTTTCAACTCAAAAAATTAGGGAAAAATCCAGATACACCCTGTGATAATAGGAATGTTCAAAAAGTCCCCTATGAAAATTAAAGTATCAAATACCCCTTCTATTTTATAAAATAAAGTTCAAAAAAACCTCTCCGTATAAAAATTGGGCCACACGCGCTTTGACCGCGATTTTTTTATAAAAATACCTTTTTTTTGATATTTTTGCCCTTCTCTCGCATTTAATATACAATATTATATATATGTATTTAATAATTAAATATTATTTTATATAATAATTATTTAATTAAAATATTATATATTTCTATTAATAATAAAATATTCTTTTATATAATAATTACTTAATTATTTAATTTATAAAATATTATTTTAATTAAATTAAAACTAATTTTATATATAATTAAAAAAAAAACAGCAACGACGGTGTCGTCGACGCCATCGCTGCGGAAGAGGAGGGCCGTCGCCCATCATCTGGGTGATGCGGTCTCCCATCCAGCAAGGGCGACCGCGTCACCCAAATGGGCGGCGGATGGAGGAAAGGGGAGGGAAGGTCGCCGGGAGAAAAAGGGAGGGGGAGGGAGGTGAAAGGGGTGGGGAAGAAGATGGGGTGGGGGTGGGGGGTGGGGTATAATTATAATATATATGTTAATAATTATAAATGATATATATTATAAATTAAAATAATTATATATTAATAAGCCTAGTTGATCGGTTGACTAAAAGGAGTATTTTAGTCATTGTTTCTAAAAAAATAGACTCAAATTGACTAGAAGACGGTGTGATTATTTATTCGTAATATAAGGATGATTTTTTACATTAAAAATTTCATAAAGGGGTTTTTGATATTTTGTTATATCACAGGGGGTCAAAATAGATTTAACCCCAAAAAATTATTATTTGAATATTGTAAATTTTCCTGCAATTAAAAACTGCTAAGATTAGATGATGTCTGACAGTTTAATTTGAAAAATAATTAGAAGAACCAAAAAATTTGATAAAGTTAAAATAAGCTTTAATTACATTTAAATTCCCTCCAAAAATGTTAAATTAGACTTTCTCAAAAAACAAATTTAAAGTTAAACCCTCTTTAAAAATTTTCAGTTTAAAAAAATACTGAAGTAAGCAAAAAAATTGCATAAATTTTTAATTTCGCCCCTTATTTAACATTCTTATATATAACATCTTTACTATCTTTCCTTCATAAGTAGCACATGATTAAATGAAAACATTAAATGATAAATAAAATTAAAAATTATGCCTTTTTTTTGCTAAGGGCGGTATTTTTCGTCCAACTCCTAATAAAAAACAATTTAGATGTAAACAGAAAATTTTTTAAGGGAGTGTTATTCTATTCTCAAAATTTTTCTAAAAGAAAGTGTGAATTCGCATTTGGAAGGGTCTAAGTATAATTGACCAATAAATAAATTAGGACAAAATGCATAAAACCCCCTTTGTGTTTTAAAAAGTCTGCAAAAAAAATCCTCCTATTTTCATAATAGGCTAAACGCTCCGATGTGTTTTATAAAACTCAGCTCAATCGCCCCCTCTCCGTTAAATCCAACTTACGGTGTTAATTTTTTAAAAAATGACCATTATACCCTTATTTAATATATATTATTTCTTATTTTAATGACCGTTGGATCTTTTTGGTCAAATATTGATCGTTAGATCTAATCAATTAATCTCAACCATTAGATTTTAAAAAAACAAAATGTCTAGATTCAACAAAATAATTTAATTTATATTATATATAAATAATTTAAAATTTTAAAAACATATTATTATTATATATTAAAACACAGGAGGTTTCATGCATTTTGTCCAAATAAATTATATTCCACCAGCGTTGCCATTACAGACTGCCCTCTAAGACCACCTCTACCGCAATTGTCCACCTCAATCACAATTCATGAGTCCCTGTTTACAGCCACCATCTCCGGCAGCGCACCGACCACTTCGGCCCAGCCCGGCCGCCATAAAGCTCACGACAGATACTAGCTCAACTAATGCTAACAAGTTCAACACAAATGTGTTGCATCAATCAATAGCTTGCAAAAGAAGTGGAAGTAAATTCCCTTCTTCATGTTGAGCAATGCCGAGTCTCTATAACTTTCAAATCCTCAGAATACCAACTCTGCTCCCAAGTCCATATCATATATTCCAACATACATACTAGTGTAACAGGAGATAAAAGACATTAACTTTGGTTAAAAAAAGTAAGACAAAAATAGAGTAAAGCAACTCAGTAGCAACTGAGATGGCTGAAATCCGACAAAATTTCCATTTCAATCAGAAGTCGATATATGAAAGGAAGTGCCGAAGCTAACAAAATATCGCTATTGGTAAAATGTACTTCTTACACATGAAAATGTATCACAAGAAAATGTAAACCACTCTTCCATCCATCTGCATCGGTCTGAACACTTTGTTGTGAGTATCTTGGTCTTCTTTAGTTTGCTTTTATCAACTCAGCCACATCATAACAAAAGCAAGGCCTTCAGGGATAAGTGCACAGAAAAACTACAGGTAGTCAATCAAAACCAGATGCTTACGGTGTGCAGATGCCAGAGGAATAAATTAGCTTTGATGCCAGAAACGAAGCTGGAAACACGTAGAGATTCCAAGAGTTGCACAATTTGGTTCTTTACCCATCCTCCCAGTCGTTGTCATCCTCCTCGTCTTCAGAAGCATCTGCTTCTACATTTAAGTCGTTAACTTTAAAAGGGTCAGATGTGCTACCTGCAAAAGCAAATTCACAAATTGTCAGAAGAAAAATAAACGCAGAGCAACTCCCTATAGCAATCACAATCCCTTCTCCAGGTAGATTTTACAGCAGATCAAATTCAAAATCTCTAGGCATACCAACCATGGTAGTTGATGCCATACGAAGTCATTTTACTTTTAATTAAAAATTTTCATTGCAGCATCATCACAATCTATAAGGTATTGAAACTATAAAGGAAACCTTGGGATACACTCCTAAAACAGAAACCTCAACAATATGAGGACCCGTATATAAGATGGTAATCTACAAGTTGTTCTGTATCTCAAGTTGCCAGCTCAGAGTAATAAATAGTTTTTATCGTAGGAATTATGTCATTAGCAATTAATTCTGTTAGACAAAGACTTCCTAATGTCAAATATTGGCTAGTCCTGTCGTTGGGGCATCCTGCCAAAGTTCTCCAATGATCTGAGTAAGTTGAAGATAAAACAATCTGCTATTTCTAAAACAATAATCGTAGAAAAAAGTTGCAAATAAAAGATAGTGGCTAGATGACAGTATTTACCTATAGGAGGGGCCTCCTCCCACTCGTCATCATCTCCTTCATCATCATCATCACGTTTCGACTTCATGCCGACTTGGCGCTCGGTGGGTGCGTTGTAGACTTCGTTGAGGATTGTATTATTGGGTGACTCATCTTCCTTCTTGACCGTTTCTACTTGTTCACGTTGACGCATAAGTAGAGCCGCATAATAAGCTTTAACATACTCATCCTACAAAATAATTAAATAAATAAATAAATATCAAAAGGGAGTTGTGTTAACCATATGTAGATGCCAACACTAAAATCACAAAATCTTCTAAGCACTGAAAAAATAATGAAGGGTTAAATACACCTAGACCCCATCTAGAAATATAAAATTACATTTTCTCCCAAACAATTTTAAAGTTATACTTACACCCCTTTTGAAAATACTCCATCTACAATCGCACCCTTACCATTAGGGTTTTGGACAGAAATTCTGACATCAGCAAACATTTAAGTGGAACTTCTAATTTTGCCGCTCTTCTTCATATTGGCACAAATTATCCTTGGTAGTGTTTTGAAACTTACAAGGGGTGTAAATGTAATGTCATATAGTTAAATAGGGGTAAATGTAATAAAATACATACTGTGAAAGGTTTTCTTCTTATATATATATAGAGTGATATTATTGCTATTCTTACATCTACCACAAAATATTTTATTCCAAAAAACAAAATATTTTCAGAAGTAATATGAATATAGGGGTAAATGTAATAAATCTCAAATCTTGGTAGGTCATTTCACACATGTTCCATAAGTTATTTGTAATAAACCTAATAATATTAGTAATTTTCATTCAAGCGCCAATTTTTGTAAGATTGTTTTCTAGGGAATTCATTCAGTATTGTAACCACAATAGGAACCAACTTATTCCCTATGTTTCAATTATTCTCTTCATAGAGAAAAGGTATGTTACTTAAAATCTTTTTTTCAGAATTGTAAATATTACATATGCATCTACATCTATCACTATTTCAATATCACAAGCTGCTACCTGTTAGGAAAAATATTACAAACACCCTTCTTAGAAGAAAATATGCAAATACCCTTCTATATCAGAGTATTTTTACTTTTTCATTCTAGCCATTAGTAGTAACTAGTAAGTATAGAAAATTTTCTAATCTAATGTATAGGTATTGTTTCAAAATATTGAGGAAGAAAAGCACTTCCATAAACATCACTTCAAATATATAAATATAACAAATCCATCCATTTTAAAATATAACATTACCAATACATCTAGTACATAGTTATTAAAAGCGTAGGGCGCGCCATGGAGCAAGGGTCCCTAGAGCCCTGGAGCACGGTGCATGCCTTCGCACGCACCATTTCAAAGCACGGTTCACATGTACAGAGATAAATTACGTATTTCATACATCAATATATATTCACATCAATAATGCACAAATAATTAAATATAAACACGAGAAATTATTTAATCATCATACCATAAAATAAATTTGCAAAATAAGAAGTCTTAGGAAAAAAAAAAAAGAGTTCAAAATATGCAACATGATTAAATGAACCTACATAATCATTATAAAACAAAAACAAATCTTCTCCCATTTACGTTTTTTCTCTGTTTTAGTTTATGTTTACAACATGTGCAAAAGCCCTAATTGTTCTGCCCCTATTTTGTTTAAATTTTTATTCATTTTCTTTTTTTTTTAAATAACTGAATCAATGGCTCGGCCAAAATGCCCAGCCTTTATTTACACTTAAGCCCAGGTTTTTAAGCCCCAGCCCAAAAGGGCTGGAGCTTAAGAGAGCGCCTCTGCGCCATGGCAGTGCCATTTCTACAAAATGGCGCTGCAGGTGCACCTTGCGCCATGGCGCACCATTAACAACTATGATCTAGTAGCATAATGGTTATTTAATAACTTTTATCATTTAATTATTTTTTATGTTTTAAAACCATTAGTAAAATTGGAATTGCACCTATTCCTTCTGCGTTAACAAATATAGAAATTACAGAAGGGTGTAAGTGTAACTTCGGAAGATTTTTCGGAAAGTGTAATTTCATGTTTTTAGAAGGGTCTTATTGAAGTCACAGGAGAAATAGATAAACAAGACCTAAATTTAACCTGTATATTCTTTGTGTCCTCATTTACAGTTGTGGACTTCTTGTCATCGTGAAGCCCCATAGCTGTTGAAGAACCACCCATTTTTTCCTCCTGCCCTGTTTCTCCACGTTGCTCCTTTGTAAGCTTCATTCCTTCCTTGATCATCCATGGAGGCAAAACTTTCATAGGTGCATTTGTGTTCACTGATTTAACATTTTCTCCTTTCTCGTCAGTGCCTGAGAACGCAACTTCAACCTGCCAAACTCAAGCTTTAAGTTTTTGAAGTAGCAAAAGTTTCTTTAATGAGTAAAATTCTCTTAATAATCATGATGATAAGAAAAATCCTTTACAAGAAACCACAGCAGAGTGCGAGTAGGTTGATAAATGGCCAACTCCAAATCATTTCTTACTCCAAAACAGCAGAAACACACTAGTTATTCTTATAGCAGTTCAAATAGCACACAAAGTGACTTAATAACAGAACGGTTAGACTCCCACGGTTACTATCAGATTCGTTAGATTGCTAGTAAAGGAAATAAGGTAACCTTTGTCTCTCCAACATAAGGCATAGGAGTTCCACCAAAACCAAGACCATTAAAAGATTTAGAATCATTGGCATTAAGATCTCCATTAGCTCGGCCTGCAGCATTTGCTCGAAGTTCCCAAGCTTGAAGATTTCCAAAGTCAGGAGCCGGCAAATCCTTAACTCTTCCAAGTTGATCTATCAGTGGCTTGAGCTGTTCCTGTGCTTCAGCAAACTTTCAGAATTTTAGTAACAGTGGAAACTGTTGAAGAACACAAAAGTAAAAATTCATTAATTAAAAAGAGTAACCAAAAGATTCTAATCATAAATTACCAAAATAGAATCTCAAATCTTAGTGTATAATTTATGCATAAGTTAGCATGAGTAACTAGTGAATAAGGAGTTCTCTCATGAATGAGACCATCACATATTACTGCACAGAATCTATACAACAGTAAGCAATTATAGACTTTTCTTACTTCCCTATAAAGACATTATGGTTTCTTTGCTCGACCAACTAAATTGTTACAATATTTAGTAATAGAAGAAAACCTCTCAGCATCAATAATAAATATCACGTCACTTTTATTTGGCACTCACGTAATGGATACAATTTCAGGTAAAAGAGATTTTGAGCAAGACCGGAAATGTTACCTAGTGACTGAGCAGAAGCAATTTGGGACCTTTTTGTAAAATTTTGCATCAGATGCTAAGACCCTTATCATATGAAACTAAAAACTCAATTTAATCCACATTCTCCTCACCGAATCTGAAATTAACAAGGACATGGTATGCCGTGGTCTTCTCTGTTATGAAACAAACGGAAATTGAAGTTTTGGGACTAGACCTACAATTTTTTCAATTTTGGGATGTCTTAAATAATCCAGTAATGTGTGAGATGAAATGCGCATAACTCCTATTCTATGGGAATAAAATTGCATTTTCTCCTAAAGGATATCTAACTTTTTTTTGCACGTCAACTTCTTTACAAAGTCATAAAAAACTGTCTTTTGTTTAGCCATAATGATAACATAGTCACTAACTTGTTAACTAATTTGAAAGCATTTTCTTCACCGAACATCAGTACTTGAGTCCACTCCTGATCACATCCTGTCCCATTTAAAGAACCTAAGGCTGTTTTTCTCTCCAAACTCCTGGTTTACTTCATTCCTCCTTAAAGACAACTAAGGTTTATGAATGCCAATATATCAATCGCAAAAGTTCAGCATCATTTCGAGTGAATGTCAATTCCTAATAGGATGTTCCATGATCCATTTATGACTAGTGAGCCTCTACCTATCTATGCTTTGAGCATGAGTATTGCTTCACAGCATTGGTATTCTTTCAAAAACTACTGTTATGAACCAACTGTAGCTGCTTTTGAAAGAGATGAAGGGGCGGGATGATCTAGTCATAAAACTTTCCGAGTTACGCTGCCAAAGACAGCAGCATATCTGATCCAATGAGAGTCCTCACCTTTAACTTCCACAGTCAACGTTAATCCCTCAAATTCTTCTTGGTTGAGCTTCAGTGGTGGATGACACAAGTTATCCACTAAAGTCTTTGCACAGTAACAACACTGGTGGAGGACACAAGTCACCCACTAAAGACTATGGCTCAGTATTAAGAAATGCTAGAAGTAAAACGTCTTTGTCTTTGTCTAACCCACAGATTGCTTCAGTATAAGAAATCCTAGAAGTAAAACGTCTTTGTCTTCGTCTAACCCACAGATCAAGAGGATACCAAAACCTCCAAATGTACTTTATCTGTTAGCAAACAATCAGTACCATCATTACTGCATATACTTGTGTATACTAACGGTGATAGATGGAATGAAAGAGAAGAGACACGGAGAAAACATAACCAGAATGTGATACATATATAAACAACAAACTCAACTTAACAGTCAAGAACTCTATATTAACTAAACCCTCACAATATCCACGTAAACATAGTTGTAATAAATTTGGGACACCTTTCATTATGACATGAAAGAAAGGTTGTAAAACAAAACCAGTCTTGGGGAGGCATGGTCTTGGTGATCATGATAGAAGTCTGCTAGTAAACTGAAACAAGAAAGAATAATAACATTGTGATTGGATCCATTTTTGTTAAAGTTTGTTGTGTTTTGTAAAAGACTAAAAGTAGAGAGAGAAAGTTGGAGATATGTGGGTGTGTTTTGGGGTTTGTATTACATGCTTGGATTTATTTTTAGAGAGATAGTTTGAGATAGGTTGCCGCATGTTCGGATTTGTTTTCTGACGAAAAAACATTATTAATGTCACATCATGAATAGTGGTATACATATAATAGCATATTTAATTTTTGGGAATTAATTTTCAGGATTTTGTGTATTATATCTTATTTGTATTTATTTATTTAGAAAATGAATGTATTACAAATATTAATATTGGATGAAAAATATTACATTCCATGAAATATTTCTTATATAAATACATATACAGATAGCGGAGGTTATATTTTATAGTTTATATTAATGAGCAATACACAGGCCTTCAATTTATTTCTTATATAAATACATATACAGATAGCGGAGGTTATATTTTATAATTTATATGAATGAACAATACACAGGCCTTCAATTTATTAATTTATAAATTAATATAATTCATACCAATGTATTCATACAACTACAATTTTATAGCTGCTGATTTACACCAGGTATATTACTTTGAATATAACATACACATTGTATAAAAATTTTATATATACAAGCTATACATATAATTTGAACGATTATTTGATAATTATAATATAATTATAATTTATGTAATGTATTTACTATTTATGAAATATAATTTACATTTAAAAAATTAATAAAATAAAAATTATTATTTATTTAATTTTTAACGTAAGTAATTCATAAATTATATAAATACATATAAATTCTAACAAATGTGATTATATATATACGTAATTATATTTAAAAGTTGTAAATGTGGAACCATTTATGTGCAAGTCATTACAGACATGTGTGAGTTCGACTAGAAAACATTGACCAAGCACGAGCTTCATGCCAGAAAATGCCCAAATTTCCAAATCAAACAAATATTCTTGATGTGCAGTAGAAGAAATATGAGGTGCAGCAGTACATTGTGGTCTAACAATCGACTAAAAGCCCCACCATTCATACGTTAAAAAGTACGCCCGCACATATTACTACTGCGAAATGTGGCAGATATTCCATCACAGAAGCTTTACACAAAACAGGCTGCTAGTTTTATAACCTTAAAGCAAAAACTTCCATAATCAGATTGTAGATGGATTCAAAGGGTCATCCAAACAAACTGTCAATAAATCACATCAACCATTGTACTCCAAACTTTTAACCCAAGTAAAATACACAGGCATGCCAAAATCAAAACCGCAAACGGCAGTGAACCCGTGTCAATTATCCCCATCAGGTAAAAGAAATGAAAGATGGTGAAGGACAAGGAGCGAGGGGCAGGAAATAACATGGAAGACATAATCAGGAAAGAAATCTAAGCCAGTGATGGAGAATGGGGCGAGGGGCTGAAAATCCAACTGACAATATGAATTGGTGAAGACAGTGGCGGAGAAGGGGGTGAGAGCAATACAGACTGAAGTATCAGACAGGAGAGAAGGAGAATTATGATGAGGACAGGGCAAGACATCACAAGAATCTCTAGAAAAACACAAAAAATATGTATGTGAAGTAATTGGAGATGGATTTCTACATCACAAGATGGGCCAAATCTGTTTCGGGGAAATATGGCCAAACATAAATCCAGATTTGGCTCAAAACCAGACCCAAACACAGGAAAAGGGTTTGAATTATCTTAATTTCCCGTTGGTTGGTTGACTAACTTAGAATCAGCCTTATCGAAAGGGAGAAACACCCATATGCCAAATGTGCTGTAAGAGTCCTTAGCAAAGGAAAAAGTGCTTAGCTCTCCTCTCCTCAAAGAAATTTGATATAAGAGGTAAGAGGTTGAGTAGCAACTACAAAAATACAAACATGAATAAAGAAGAAGACAAACCTCCATCTTTGTTAGCATGTCTTTCAATTTATCATGGCGACGTCTGCTTGCATTATCTTCTCCATCTCCCAATTCTTGAGCAGCTAACTTGTCACTCTCAGCCACAAGGACCCCATTGCAGCTTTCACAGTGGAAGTATTCATCTTGGGGGGAGATCAACCGGAGTGCATCAAGGGCAGTATACCTGCAGTTATGTCAAAGACATTATCAAATTCTTCAAAGTACAAGAAGCAAAAGCAAGAAAGAAATAAAGAAAAATTGCCAGGAGATACCTCTTATTGCAGTTAGGGCATATGTACTCCTGAACTGTGTTTTTGCTCTCCAGTTCATCCTTCAGCTTTTTCCTCATGCGATGTAATCTGTATCTCACCACATCATATATCTGCAAGGCAATAAATTTGAACAGTTAGATACATCTACAATAGCTATTTATATCACCAAAGGTTACATCATGCTATAAAGCATTATGAAGGGAGCAAAGAGTACAGATGAACATAAGCTGGTACTAATACTAGCAATCAACTGACATACAACAGATGATAAGTACTAAAACCATTTAAGCTAATGAAATACATTTTAATGAATTTCTCAAAAGAATAGAATTTTATGATGTTATCGGCACTGCAACATCCAATTTATAATTGCGCAAGCTTGTCATAAGTTATCTAAAACTTGACAAAAAACACTTAGTTGATTTGTGTTGAAGAAAAGGATAAATGTATCCCACCATAGATAATTATGGCCAATGGTACAACGTATGTTGTTGGGTTGAGTTGAGTTCATCGTACAAAACAAGGACCAAATGGTTAAAAGAAACCATGTCATTCTATGTTGATGCACCCATTAACAGAAATGTCATTCTTCACATCCACATTCACCATCGACGGTTCACAGTTACCTCACCTTCTCCGAGGATTTTTTTCAAGTGGTTCAAAAAGGGCCACACAGCCAAATATGAACCCATAAAAAAATTGGATACTTCAGCTTTGATAGGAGGAGATTGGGGAGGGAGTGACGTTTAAAATGGCACTTGGTGGACAGGTGGAGACGAGACTGGCATCTACAGACATTCTCTTGTTATTTGTTTACATATTTGTTTCTGTCTGCATCAACATAATTCACTAATGAAACTATCCACTCTTCACCAAATTATTTTCAAATTTTCATGTCTCAATTCGCTCTACCTGACATGAATGCAAATTGATCAAAAAGATGATTTCAAGTCCATATTTCCCAGAGATATTGAATAAGCTTTTGTCAAAAAAGACATTAAGGAAAACATTTGGCATAAAAGTCATGGTATACTTAAAACTCTTTGACCCACCTATTACCCCTTGCTCCTGCCCAAGTCCTAGAAGGAAACCATCCGCCTCTTCTTCTGTGTACAAACTGCTTCCTATCAACCTTCCACCTTGATCCTACTTTTTCTCCACCCACTCCTCCACTGGTCTAAGTTCTTTTCTCCTTTGTAAATTCTTCCCCGCTCTTTCTAATCACCATGAAGCAAACCCTTGTTTCTCCAATCTCTATTAAAGAAAGGTCAGCAACTAAACTTCCCCATAGTAATCTTTTTCACAAACGTAATTTCTTCACAAATATGTAGACTTCTTGATATAATATTTACTTAGCTGTTTTCCCTAGGCATGTAATGCTTTTAACTTGGCATATGCAAATATATGCACTGTCTATACAAAATTAGATCACGAATTCCACTAATATTAAAGTGTCTGTGTACAGCAAGCATTATCAGTCTACAACAATGTATTTTTCTGTTTACGGAGATTTAGAAAAGATAAAAACCTGGGAGTAATCTAAACAACAATAGGACTGTGTGTGCATTTTAAGTTTTTCATCGCCTTCTCGTCCATTTTTTTGACCATCAACTGTGGCAGCCACTGCAGCATTGTAAATTTTTGCACCTTTGGAAGACTGCAGGAGATAAACAATACCAATGAGGGTACAACGAAACAAGAAATATAACCAAGGAGAACTACCATCAAAAACCTACTAACCACGGAATCAGGTTTTGGTGACAAATCACGTCTCTTAATAAGCAGATTGCATCTAGTAATAAAATTTAGTTCTAGTCTGAGCTATTTCAGAAAATAAGGTTAATGAGAACATGAATTCCAGGTAACATAACACACTTCAAAGCAATCACTTTTGCCAAATATAATTTCCAGATGCTGCAAAAAACTAGAGACATATTTGGTACTACAGGGTGGCCATTCCAAGATGGTAATTCCAATATTCTACCATCTACCTTTTGGGATATGATCAGAACAAGCAGAAAAAGATAATCATGGGTATGGTTCATTCCCTTAAAAAGAGCAAAGATATTCCATCGTCAACAATAATAATGGAGGAATAGGTGACTTGTTCTCTTTCACAATTGGCACTCATTTTCAATAATTGTGTAGATTGTACCTGGTACATTCTTGTTACCCTTCTCCTTTCAATTGCTGGAGGAGTGAATTCCAAAACACCAGATTACTAATTAAAATAGATTGCCACACTTTCGTGCATGTAATAGCTTGTCGAAGTGCATGAGTTTAAGTATAAACAGCAGACATATGTTTGTGTGCATGTGCATATAATATATTCACACACTCTAGAAATTTATACTCCAGGCTGAACGTCAATTATCTGGAGTGATCATTATCAAAATCAAAAGTAAAACAAATGCATGAGATTTAGCAATCAGAAAAGTGTAATAAATGACCAGAAAATAATGTAGAAGGAGACAAAAATCTAGGCAACAATGCTGAACCAGCAGAATAAACCTCCTTGCGGTGGTCACGAGTGACTAGTTTTTCTTCTTCAAAGAATCTCAGAGTCCGACGAAGTTGCTTCGTGTGAAGTTTCAAGTCCTTAGCCAAATCCTCTTCCCTAATCCACTGACGTCTAGAAGAAAAATCATATAAAGTCCAACCATTGTTCATAAGAGAAAGATTAAAGGCAAAATAAAATCCAAAGGTTGAATTAATCAATTTCATGATAAAGTTAATCTTCAATCCTAATTGCATGAGCAATAACTTATAACTAATTCTCTACTTGAACTATCACAGAAAACACAAACAGTAAGTGATTTAATAAAAGAGCCAAGTTCAATACAAGCCATTCAAACTGCCTCGAACTTAATATGTAGACTTTCTTTTTCATTTTGATACCGATGATACCAAATCTAGCATTGGTTTATGTCTTTCATGTTCCATATAAATAAATAAAATCTTAAAGAAGACATATACTCAAATAAGACTTGCGAAAGAATTCCTTGAGCTTAATTTGGACGTGTGGACAAGGCTTAAGTAGCACCAAAGTTCTTAACACCTTTTAGAGTTAAATCAAACATTTCATATATATTGTACTGTAAAATAATGCAACTTGTTGTTGCTATCAAAAGTTCGAAGGTTTTCAGAACTAGACCTTTTTTTCTTTTTCTTTTAACGCATATCAATGGTATAAGAGAAGATAGTGCTGTGAAGAGTTATGTCTTTTGAGTCCCTCAGGAAAAGACCACCTTGGTTAGTTTTTGTTCCGCTGTACTTTTTTAGCAGGACTTCTGAAGAGATAAATTCAGAATTATTTGGTCAAGTAATGGAAAGTAAGCATGTGGGAAAGACTACTACTCCATTACTTTTCACCTATAACATAAGAAATCATCTTTTTAATTCTTCTGTATGCAGGAGTGATTGTGCAATAATATGTTTCCAGGATCATTTTGCAGCTGTGCCCTCAAAGAACCATATAATGAAATAGAATTCTGATGCTCTAGCCTCTAGTCCACAAAAACCAGGTTCACATGACTTACATTTGTCAATGATCCAATAAGTTTCTAGATCCTATAACCAATGAAACCGGAGAAAGGGTCTCTACCCATGCTCTCTACGCACTACATGCCACAGGAACATCCTTATTTCTCACCTGGATCGTTTAAGCACCCTTCATAAAGTAATGTTTCTCTTTTGTAGAAGGCCGAATGGTACACAACCCCAGATGGAGGAACAAGGTTACAAATTTTTAAGTTTTCTGAAAGAGAAAGTATGAGCATTCCGTGCTTCTGCAAAATTTACTACATATAAACTACCTAAAATTGTGAAAAAGACACAATTTCGCGTGTGGATTTTCAGAACTTCACCTCCATTGCATGAGACCACACTGCTGTTAAATAAAATTTTGCCAAAACCTTTGAGTTCTGATGCTAGTGCTTTTTAGATGTTCGGATGCTCAAGACTAATAGTATTGGAAATATCACATTGCAATCCTCTTTATCCGCCTCATTTCACTTTTTCTCCATTTAAATGAGGGTGCGACACATCATCACTACTATGTGAAAGAATGTGTTACAAATTGATAGACAAACCACAAGTTGGCATAATATCCTTATCTTCTCATGCTAAATACATTTAGCTAAAAGGGATTAATAAGTTTAAAACAATTTTCTGTAAATACAAAATAGTTAGTCACCACCAGGAAGAGAGTTCATTATGCAGTGTTCCAGTTTGATGTAAAGAACAATTTGGGACATAGATTCTCATTCTATCTTTCTTGTCTCATTTTAATTTAGGCACCAGGCATATCTTAGAGTAATGCAGAAACTTTCAAAATACCACTTAAATGAACCCATGAATCTACCAAACATGTAATACTACTCGAAGGAAATTTAGATAACCCATCACTTTAGCCAAAGAATCTCAAACAGAAAAAAAGGAAATTACCTAGTGAGAGCATCAAGAATGACAACAGCAATCCCTCTGTTGTCACTTCTTCCAGCCTTAGGCTGGTTTTCCCCTTTCGTTGTTATGTCATCATAGAATGCCCTTGCCGCAAGTTTCACCAAGCTATTTACATATGTTAAAAAATAGATTGAACAAGTGTCAATCAACAATACTAACAAAACTAAAACTTCAATCACATTGATTATCGTATTACCGATTGAATGGTTCGATGCTAGCCATTTCCCAAGATTTCTATAAAGATTGAGAACAATCGAAAATTTCTTAAGTGTTCAACCAAATTCAGACTTGTCGTCTTCAAAACCCAATCCGTTCGACCATGAATCGAATTGGGACCATGGGTTAGCCGGATCGCCGCTAATTACGCGGCGGCGCAACACGGCGATGCAAAGTTCCAGGTTATGACCGCCACGAGGATGGATCGGCCGAAATATCTGCGATTTGACGTTTTAGCAATCGGTTTGAAGGGTTTAAGGGTTTTCTCAAATTGGTTTCTTGATTATTTCCTGCTTTGAGTGCTGGGTTTCTGAAGGGTGAAGGGAAATGCACAAGTTCTGATTTGGTGGAGACGAAAGAGAACGGAAAGCAGAGGAAGAAACAAAACGGTGTATTTAAATACTAGACCAAGTGACATAGGTGGGCTGGGTACTTGGAAACGCCAACAACATGTCCAAATTTTAAATTTTTGCGGTAAACTGAGTTAATTCTTCTGATATTTAACATAATTATAAATACTTTTTATTATTTAAAATATTACAAATTTGTGTTCGAATGAAAAAATAGTTATATAATCCCTAAACAATTAGGTGGGGTGAAAAATTACTATTTTTTATAAATATTTGAATATTAAAAACATTGGGATGGATAAAATAAATAAATTATAGGACACATTAGTCCATAGAATTATTTAGAAAATTTTTAAAATTATATAAATTTATACCTCATAATTCAAAAGGATATTTTAGTCTGCTTATAATAAAAATTTGATGGAAATCGAGGGCTAACAAAATGGGTTTACATTAGACAGACATTAAAATCAAAAGAGTATTTATAATTTTTCAAACAAATAAAAGGTATTTATAATTATGTCAAATTTCAGAGAACGTGATTGTAATTTATCCAATTTTTAATATAATCAATAAGGATGGCATATGGGGTGGGCAGATTGGGATCTACTATGAAATAGGTGAACTCGGATTTAAATTATTGAATTCGATTTTAATCTTTTGAATGTGGTTAGGTTAAGGGTGAGTCTCAAGTCTTATTTTCGAACCTGCTTCGAATTATATTTATAAATATATTTTATTTTTAAAAAAAAGTTTATTTATACATATTTGTAAAACAAAATATATTTTTAACATAACAATAATTCATTTAGATATTTTATAAACAATAATCTTATTTTTTAAAAAAATCAATTAATCAAAAAAAAGAAAGGAATTAATCGTATCTTGCGGGTTAGACCATCAAATTTGGAAACGGGATGAGCTCGCGGTCCAACTAAACTTAAACGGGGAGAGTTTAGGGTGCAACAGAATTAGTACAAATGTAATAAGAAGAGTAGCGATCATCCAATATAGATCATCCAATATAGAATTGACCACTTTTAGTGTGTGAGAGAAATATTTGAGATTATGTCTTAATTTAGTAGGTAAGATATTGATTATCTAATTGCATATTTGATGTACACACACAAGTTTAGGTTTAAGTATATCGCAGTCTTCAAAACATACATGTTCCTCAGCAAAAGTTTAAGGTTGGAGCTCAAGACAAAAACTTGAGAATGACACTTTTTCGAACTCCAGCTCAAAGCTCAAGCTTATTTAGTATCAAAATTTAAATTTTTTATAAGTAATATTAAATTAATTTAAGAAATACTATTTTTAAATCACATACTGATAACTCTGCAATTATCATGATTTTATAGCGATTTAATCTTTCTTTTTAAGCCAAAACATCCATAATTATGTGATTTTATTGCATATTCAGCAAAAAAGGTGATATGAGACAAAGATGGCAAAAATCAAGCCAAAATCGAAATTGAAGGCATCAAAAAGAAAAAAAAAGGAAGATTACAAGGAAATTTCTGCAGAATTGACTAAGCGTGCCCACGTTTAGTGGAGTGGTCAACTCGGGATAAGGATAAGCACAAGCAATTTCCACAAAAGATAAAGGAATGAAGTGTTTAGGTTTAGAAAGGATTCTTTAAAGCTTATCTCTTGTGATTTATTTACCTTTTTAGAGTTTATCATGTATTTATCCCCCCCCCCCCAAGTCTAGATTCATAGGAGACTTATATTATAAATAGGGGGGTCTCTTCATTTGAAGGGGTCGTTCAGTTATTGATTAGAACTCTATAGAATTCTTTGTTCACCTTTTCTCTTTTATTTTTATTTTATAACCGGAATTAATGGAATTCCACTTTTTAGTGTGTTCTTCCATTAATATGTTCGGTTAAATTCCTTATTTTCTAGTTAAGGTATGGCGATTGCTTGATTCGTAATATGTTGTGAGATCTAATTTGTTTTCTTTATACTTGTTATATGAATATTCATGCTATTCTTTGTGCTCTTATTACAAACGTCTGATATTTGAATAATGTGGCCAGTTGTTCACTATCAAGAAGGTTTGCTTAACTAATTGGACTTTATAAATCCGTCTAATTGTTTATTTAGTTCAATGCTTAGTGGCAACGTAGCATGATTAATTATGTCATAGTAATTAGTTATGTTATGGGGAATGCATGATCTAGTTTAAACGAATTGTCCTCGTAGGAGTTTGTTGATTAGAATCAGGCCTTTCTAATTCTTAATGCTGTTAATAGATTAAATCTTGTGGATGTTCCCAGGGTTGTCTGTTAATTAGGGATCTAGCCAACGGTCGTACCTTGGCTGACGAAAAGGTAAGGAAAGGTGAGGTTGTTAGGTCGTACCAACACTATAACTGATTTATTCGTATTCTTGCAATGATCAACTCACAAGAATCAAGCATGATCCTAGCCTTAACCAGAAAATCTCTCTCTTGTATCTTCGTCAGGTAATTTCAATTATTTTCTAGCTTATTTAGTTTTTAATTATTTCTTTTTATCATCAAATCTTCCCCATTATTTTCTATTTCTCTTAAAGAAATCAACTTAAAGCCAATCCCTGTGGATTCGATCCTACTCCCACTTTTACAAGTGTTGTAGGAATTATTTTTGGTGGTCTCGACACCCATCAAATTTTGGCGCCATTTAAACTATGAGGACAATTCGTTTAAACTAGATCATGCATTCCCCATAACATAACTAATTACTATGACATAACTAATCATGCTATGTTGCCACTAAGCATTGAACTAAATAAACAATTACACGGATTTATAAAGTCCAATTAGCTAAGCAAACCTTCTTGATAGTGAACAACTGGCCACATTATTCAAATATCAGACGTTTGTAATAAGAGCACAGAGAATAGCATGAATATTCATATAACAATTATAAAGAAAACAAATTATATCTCACAACATATTACGAATCAAGCAATCACCATACCTTAATCAGAAAATAAGGAATTTAGCCAAACATATTAATGGAAGAACACACTAAAAAGTGGAATTCCATTAATTCCGGTTATAAAATAAAAATAAAAGAGAAAAGATGAACAAAGAATTCTATAGAGTTCTAATCAATAACTGAACGACCCCTTCAAATGCAGAGACCCCCCTATTTATAATAAAAGTCTCCTACGAATCTAGACGTAGGGGGGTAAATACATGATAAACTCTAAAAAGGTAAATAAATCACAAGAGATAAGCTTTAAAGAATTCTTTCTAAACCTAAACACTTCATTCCTTTATCTTTTGCGGAAATTGCTCGTGCTTATCCTTATCCCAAGTTGACCACTCCACTAAGCGTGGGCACGCTTAGTCAATTCTGCAGAAATTTCCTTGTAATCTTCCTTTTTTTTCTTTTTGATGCCTTCAATTTCGATTTTGGCTTGATTTTTGCCATCTTTGTCTCATATCTCCTTTTTTGCTGAATATGCAATAAAATCACATAATTATGGATGTTTTGGCTTAAAAAGAAAGATTAAATCGCTATAAAATCATGATAATTGCAGAGTTATCAAATACCCCCACACTTAGCAATTTGCTTGTCCTCAAGGAAAATCAAGATGCATTCAAAAATTTCTCTAAATTTTAAACTACTCAAGGAAATTTGTAATCATGTGCAAAGTAAATGACATACTTTATGAAGGAGGTAATTCAACATGTATTAAATAAGTTTTCACGTGATGGTCATTATCAAAACCAATCGCATAAAACTAGTGGACTATTTTCTCTCCACTTTTCATTCTCTCAAGTGTATCTCTCGACACTTACTATGACAATGCTTCACCATAGGCTTGCCTATACACCACATCTCCACCACTTTTGAAATATGCACATATATGGATCAAAAGGTTTTTAATTTTGGTTGTAATGGGGCTTTGGTTTGGGGTAGGATAAAAGGACAATAAGGTTAAATTCCAAGAAACTAATTAGAGCACCAAAAAATTTGAGTGAACAATAATTCGAAGCTCTCAAAGTTTACTCATCTCCCTTCAAGATCTTTCGATAATTTTTTAAACTATGCCTTTCTTATTCCTTTTGGAGAGTTCATACATTTTTTTTCTTTTTTTTTTTGTTTCCTTTTTCTCCTCTCCATTTTTTGTAATAGGCATAGACCAAGAAAATTGATGTCGGCTCCCACAAAGTAAAGAAGAACACAATTTTAGAACCCCTACACTCATTTCGAGATACATCTTTTAAGCACATAAATCACAAATGTCAATTCCCTATCTTGAGAACTTATTCTTTTGAATATAAACCCATTTCCCTTGATGCTCTAATAGTTCTTAGAGGGATCAAAATCAAGGTTTTAAACAAACAACGGGATAGGTTCGTATATGACGAGTTATTCAATAAAATAGGTCAAAAGGCTCAAAGGGGTTCTCTAACGTTAAAATGTGTTGGGTGGTTAAAGAAGGCCGAAAGTGGTTTCTAATGCCTTTATCATATCCAAATAAATGCACATTTGTGTGGCCTCGATGTGGTTCAAGGCAAGTTCTAAGAAGACAAAGCCATAAAAGTGTTATTCTCTCAAGAAAGAATGAAATTTTGTTTATGGATATATCAAGCTCAAAATCTCATGAGGTATGTTTTAGTCCACTAATCCTACGCTCGAAGATTTTAACTCAAGTCATTTTGGTAAAAACAAGCTTTCAACTAGTGAATTATCCTCAAACATAAAACAATTTTGGTAAAAACAAGCTTTCAACTAGTGAATTATCCTCAAACATAAAACATGTATTCTTTTTACACATAGCACCATCAAGCCAAGATTAGTCCAAAATTGAAAGGGTTTTTTCACCAAAACTTGTCAAAAAGTTTCTCTTTTCAAGTCAACTTGAAAAAGAAAAAGCAAAAATTTTTGCTAGGCACAAAGAAAATTCATCTACCACCAAGCACATCAACAAAAATTATCATGTATAAGCTCAAGAACCACACCCCCACACTTAAAATTCACATTGTCCTCAATGTGGACATTGACATTAAACTCAAGGATTAAAAATTAAAATGAGAGAGAGTTTAAGGAAGCGTCCCTGAGCGCATGTCGCGAAAAGGTCATGGTGTGGGTGGTTGCCTTAGTGTCAGCCCGAAGTGTTCAAATTTTCGGCGAGCGACGACGACAAACGACGACGGGGAGCTTTTCCGGTGAGATGGCTTTGTTGACAGAGATGAAGAGTTCTTGGCGGATTTGAAGTTGCTGTGGATGAGCTGAGAAAGATAAAAAGAAAATATCGGTCAAATATTTTGAAGTGTGATGGAAAGATTTGACTGATTTCCTTATTTCTTTTGATTTTTCAAATTTTTGATTTTTTTTTCTAAATAAATAAAAATAACTAAAATAAATAAATAAATGGAGGAAAATGAAAGTGAATAACAGTCTACGAAGTGCGACTAAGCGTGGGCACGCTTAGTGGAAGCTTCAAATCTGTCTTGGTGAAGTGAGTTAAAACAGTTTTGAAAGATCGACTAAGCGTGGACACACTTAGTGGAAACTTCAAATCTCTCCAATTTAGCTATCCAAACAGATTTGGATGCTTGATTAAGCGTGACATGCATCGCAAAACTTGAATAAAATTGCAAAAACTAAAATCAAACGAAAGAGGAAAGGAGAAGATAGAGAATTCATGGGTTGCCTCCCATGTAGCGCCTTTCTTTAACGTCTTTGGCTAAACATTGTTGTTCCTCAACTTAAATAAGTTGGACACTCTAAATCCACTTTTTCTATGTAATGCACCCGGTGATGGTGTGGATTTAGGGGAACTTGGCAGTCCATGGATGACTTCTTCCTTGAACTTATGTTGTCATGAAAGACTTTTTTCTTGTAAGTTCTTCGACTCGATCTTTTGGCAATTGTTGTCTTGAATGCTCCTCTACCATTGAACATAGCATTTTTTTGCAACAAAGGATCAATAGAATCAATGAGAAAAATAGAATGTACATTATTAGAATATTTCATGGCACCATCAATTTTAAAACTCATAACCTCATTATCAAATTCCATAGAGAGAATTCCGGCATAAACATCAATTTTAGTTTTTGAGGTTTTAAGGAATGGTCTTCCTAGAAAGATGGATGTAAAATTGGGAGAAATATCTCCCCTCATATCAAGCACATAAAAATCAGTAGGAAAAATCAATTCATTAACTTGCACAAGTACATCCTCAAGAACTCCTTCGGGGTAAACTACGGAACGATCGGCAAGTTGAAGAATGACCCCCGTTTCTTTCAATGGGCCAACATTCAAAGATTCATATATAGTAAGAGGCATAATATTGATAGAAGCACCTAAATCACACATTGCTTTTTCTATTCCAATCTTTCCAATTTTGCAAGGGATAGAAAACGTACCTGCATCATTGCATTTAGGAGGTAGTTTTCTTTGAAGAATGGCAGATATATTCTCTCCCATACTTACCCGTTCGTTTCCCTTGAGTTTTCCTTTTCTAGTGCACAGTTCTTTGAGGAATCTCGCGTAGCGGGGTATTTGCTTGATGGCATCGAGCAGCGAGATGTTTACCTCCACTTTGCGGAACGTTTCAAGAATTTATTTTTCCTCCTCTTCCTTCTTTGATTTGGTGAATCTTTTTGGGAAGGGGGGTCTGGTTACCAAAGGCTTCGGATGGTCCGCTTCGGGTTCGGCTCGCTCTTGTTGGACCTCAATTTCCTTTTTCGGCTTTCTTTTCACACCGTGCCCACGTTTAGTGCCATCTTCGTTCACATTTTCCTGCAATTCTTTTCCACTACGAAGCACAATAGTACTAATATTTTGTCTAGGGTTAATGACAGATTGAGAAGGTAGCTTACCTTGAGATTCTAGCTTACCAACAGACGACGCCAGTTGACTGATTTGAAATTCTAGGTTTTGAATGCTCATCTGGGTCTGTTGCTGGAACTGCTGGGTCTGTTGCTGGAACTGTTGAATGCTCGTCTGGGTCTGTTGCTGGAACTGTTGAATGCTCGTCTGGGTCTGTTGCTGGAATTGTTGTGTGTTGGTCACTAGTGCTTTCATCATGTATTCGAGAGATGGGCTAGGCGTGGGATTAGGTTGCGAAGGTGGTCTGTATTGGGGTTTTTGAAAGTGTTGGTTACCGTAATTCAGATTCGGGTGATCCCTCCATCCGAGGTTGTATGTGTTGGAGAAAGGATCATATCTTCTCTGTTGTTGTCCGACGAATCCTCCTACGTCGTCGGCATGTTCGGTAGTTGACTCTTGAAGAGTTGGGCACATGTCGGTAGTGTGCCCCGTTAAAGTGCAGATACCACACGCTTTGACTTGTTGATAATTCTCTGCAACAACTTTTTCAACAATAGATGTGAGTTGATTTAAACGTTATTCAAGATTACTTACGTCGTTGCTTTTCTTTGGTGGATCATCTTTTCTAACCCCAAATTGTTGCGTGTTGGACGCCATAATCGAGATTAGGTTATGCGCTTCGATGGGGGTTTTGTTGAACAGTGCTCCGCCACTTGCCACATCTATCAGTTTTCTATCCATATTTGATAGACCTTCATAGAAATACTGGATCAACAGGTGGTTCGGGATTTGATGATGGGGGAAACTTTCCACTAGTCGATTGAATCTTTCCCAATATTCGAAAAGACTCTCTCCCGCGAATTGTCGAATCCCACTGATCTCCTTCCGGATCGTTGTGGCTCTTGAGGAAGGGAAATATTTCTCAATAAACTGTCTCTTGAGATCATTCCATCTTGTAATGGATCCTGAAGGTAGAAAGTACAACCAATCTTTCGCTTGATCGGCAAGAGAGAAGGGGAACGCTCTCAGTTTGACTTGTTCCTCGCTTATGCCTTGTGGTCGCATTCCGGAGCATACCACATGGAATTCCTTCAGATGCTTGTGTGGATCTTCACCTGCGAGGCCACGGAAAGTGGGAAGTAAATGAATTAATCCAGATTTCAGTTCAAAATTTACCTCCAAGTCAGGGTACTCAATGCACAGTGGCTGCTGGTTTAGATCGGGCAACGTCATGTCATTGATCGATCTTTCAGGAATCAAAGCCATTATCTCCTCTTCGGATTCGCTTAGGGATTCCTCAAACTCCAAAGTTGTGACTTTTTCGTCTTCGTAGGGAGCGGATGTTCCTTCCAATTGTTGCTTAGTCTCCCGAAGAAGTCTTTGTGCGGTCTTTTCGATTTTGGGGTCGTATACCAATTTACGTGTACGAGAAGACCTTGGCATCAATGGTGATAAAAATCAAGTAACTAAAAATAAAGAAATATACTTAAAAACGCCAATCCCCGGCAACGGCGCCAAAATTTGATGGGTGTCGAGACCACAAAAAATAATTCCTTCCAATTGTTGCTTAGTCTCTCGACGAAGTCTTCGTGCGGTCTTTTCGATTTCGGGGTCGTATACCAATTTACCTGTACGAGGAGACCTTGACATCAATGGTGATAAAATCAAGTAACTAAAAATAAAGAAATATACTTAAAAACGCCAATCCCCGGTAACGACACCAAAATTTGATGGGTGTCGAGACCACCAAAAATAATTTCTACTACACTTGTAAAAGTGGGAGTAAGGTCGATCCACAGAGATTTGTTTTAAGTTGATTTCTTTAAGAAAAAGGAAATAATGGGGGGAGATTGATGATAAAAAGAAGTAATCGAAAACTAAATAAACAATTAAAAATTCCTTATTTTCTAGTTAAGGTATGGTGATTGCTTGATTCCCATTATGTTGTAAGATCTAATCTGTGTTCTACACTTATCAAATGAATATTCATGCTATTCTCTGTGCTTTAATTACAAACGTCTGATTTATGAATGATTCCGTCGGTTGTTCATTATCAAGAAGGTTTGCTTGGCTAATTGGACTTTATAAATCCATGTAATTGTTTATTTAGTTCAATGCTTAGTAGCAACGTAGTATGATTAATTATGTCATAGTAATTAGTTATGTTATGGGGAATGCATGATCTAGTTTAAACGAATTATCCTCGTAGGAGTTTGTTGATTAGAATCAGGCCCTTCTAATTCTTAATACTGTTAATAGATTAAATCTTGTGGACGTTCTCAGGGTTGTCTGTTAATTAGGAATCTAGCCAACAATCGTACCTTGGCTAATGAAAAGGTAAGGAAAGGTGAGGTTGTTAGGTCGTACCAACAACCATAACTGGTTTATTGTCTATACATGTGTTATTCTTGCATCAATGATCAATCCATAAGAATCAAGCATGATCCTAGCCTTAACCGAAAAATCTCTCTCGTATCTTCACCAGGTATTTTTAATTGTTTATTTAGTTTTCGATTACTTCTTTTTATCATCAATCTCCCCCCATTATTTCCTTTTTCTTAAAGAAATCAACTTAAAATCAATCTCTGTGGATCGACCCTACTCCCACTTTTACAAGTGTAGTAGGAATTCTTTTTGGTGGTCTTGACACCCATCACACACGCTCCAACTGGTTCTAAATCTAATACCTCAAACTATGAAATATTGAATTCTCAACCATTAAGGTGTCGTTTACTTATAGTGGATTGAGTTGTTTAACCATCTCAGTCCACTTTAAGCTAATGGTTACTTCAACTGATGGAGGCTCGGCTCATGGCCCAAACTTGGGCTTATTTACTATTTTGACTCATTCGGTGGGTTTATTTGTTGGACTGAAGTAGTGCATTTGGACAAGACGGTGAAATTACCATATAAACATATACTTTATAATTCAAAAAGGACATTTTGGCCAACTTATCACAAAAATTAGATGAAAATTGGGGGGCTAATAAAATGAGCTTGTTGTTTGACAGATGTTGAAATTAGAGGAGTATTTATAATTTTTCCAAACAAAAAAAAAATATTTATAATTATGTCAAATTTCAGAGGATTTGATTGCAATTTATCCAATTTTTAATGGGATCAATGAGGATGGCATATGGGGCCGGTAGATTGGGATCTGCTCCGAATTAGGTGAATTCAAATCTAAATTATTGAATTTGATTTTAATCTTTTGAATATGATAGGTTTGGGGTGAGTCTCAAATCTTGCTCCCAAACCTACTCCAAATTATATTTACAAATATATTTTATTTTTTTAAAAAAATAGTTTTACTTAATACATATTTGTAAATAAATTATATTTTTAACATAACAACAGTTCATTTAGATAATTTATAAACAATAATCTATTTTAAAAAAACCCAATTTATTAAAAAAAAGAAAAGAAAAATTAATCTACTCTTGCGAGTTAGACCCACTAAGTTTAGGGTCCGGATGAGTTCGGGTCCAACTAAACTTAAATGGGGAGAGTTCAGGATTCGGCCAAAGTAATACAAATGTAATAGGAAGAGTAGCGATCATCCAACATAGAATTCACCGCTTTTAGTGTGAGAGAGAAATATTTGAAATTATATTTTAATCTAGTCGGTAAGATATTATCATCCAATTATATATTTGATGTGCACACAAGTTTAGGCCTAAGTACATGGCAGTCTTTAGAACATACATGTACGAGTACAAATGAATGGAGCTCACCAAAATTTTAAGATTGGAGTTCGAAACAAAACCTTGAGCTTGACACTTTTTCGAACTCAAGCTCAAGCTTATTTGGTAAGAAAATTTAAATTTTTAATAAGTAATATGAAATTAATTTAAGAAATACTATTTTTAACTTAAATCACACACGTTCCAATTGGCTTTAAATCTAACACCTCAACTATGAAATTGTGAATCCTCAACCATTAATGTGCCATTTGTGGAATGGGTTTTTTAACCAGCTCAATCCACTTTAAGCTAATGGTTACTTTAATTGGTGGAAGCCCGGGCTCATGGCCCAAACTTGGGCTTATTTTCTATTCTGACTCATTAGGTGGGTTTATGTATTGGCCTGGAATAGCTCAACTGACCAAGACGGTGAAATTACCATCTTATTCAAAAAATTTTTGTTGCCAAATTACCCACTTGCCTTGCAGTCTTCTATTATCTTCCATTCATTTATTTTCATTATATAGTAGAGAAATGGACACACCAATTGATTTACTAAGGACAAATTCCCGTCTATATCTCCCTCAAATTCCAAACCCTAATTCACCCAATCAATCTATATATAGACATATATGCTCTCATTGATAGATGAGATAGTGGAAGAGAAGAAGATGGAGGGAACAATCGAAGGCCATCATAAGGTGTTGGCCACCACACATCGGATTGTGTAGTCTTTGGGGAACACTTCTGACACTAACGATATGTTGTTGATTCTGTTGACCTTTGTCAACTGCCTCTCTACTCTCTCCTCCTGTGTTAAGTGCCTCGTTTACCCAGTGGTCGATTGTGGATCCTTGATTCAAAGCTACTAAATGTTGAACGAAGCCAATTTATCTTCGTTTACTGAATACTTCAATAGGGGCGTGCAATTTTCAGTTAACCGATTGAAAATCGACCGAATTGAAAGTTCGACTTTTATTGAATATCAAACTAAAAATTCAGTTCAATAATCTTTTTTTTTTTAAAAAAAAACAATTGGTATTCAGTTCGATTTTGATTTTTTATATCGGTTAATCATACCAAACTGAACACTGAACTTTAAAACATATAAAATATAATAAAAGAATATAATAGCTAAATATTAAATTCTTAATATCGGTATTCATAAAAAAAAGATAATTTTATGATTAATACATACTTATAATTATTGATTAATAAATAATTTATAACTAACAAATTAACATTATATTATAGTTTTTTAAATTGGTTAATTAGATACAAAATATAAGCGAACAAATTTGCTTTTTATTGAACTAATTTTTGGTTCGATATTTGATATACCGAAATGTCGATCAATCGAATTTTCTGTTCGATTAATCAAAATGAACACCCTTTTACTTTGAACGTAGCGGATTCATTCATTTGGCTGAGGAGTTGAACCTCAATGGCTTTGATGCAAATGAGGATTTTTCAAATGGCCAAACGTGAAATTGATGATTTAACTCATGAATTTTATATTTTTGTTCCCTCAATATAGATGAGGCCAAGTAAACAATCACTTATCATTCAAGTTATAAAAGGAAGTAAACACGAGTTTCATTTAATTCCCACATATAATACCAAACTAAGTAAACTCCCTACAACTAATATTGAGATTTTTTTTATCATTAATTTAATATCAACTTATCCTATCACTCAGTTATCTCATTAGCCATTAAAAGGTTGAAAATCTAAAATATTAATTGAATGTGATTCTAATATATTGTATTTAAACTTTAAAATAATAATAATAATAATAATAATAATAAAACTCGTGAGCTTGTGAACAATAGTATCAGGGCTCAAGCTTGAAAAAGCTCAAGTCATGTCGGCTCAATTGTCTTACACCTCGTATAAGTAGGTAAGCATGGCAATGGGTCTAGATGACCTATGGCGGAATATTCAGGTTAATTAATCTCGTAACGGGACAAGTACCATATTTATACAAATCTACCTGGTACATGCTCTGTTATATTTTAACTTTTTTCGGGTTAAATTAGGTATGGAGTATATTTTCCATTCTCAGTTCTTAGATTTTTTTTCCACCTCTCGTATTCCGTTTCACCTACATATTCTATATTCAATTCATTTTTTTTGGGAAGCAACGGGCCAAATCTCATTGGCTTAAAGAGGGTGATGGTAACACAAAATTCTTGCATGCACCAGCCAATAGAGCATTCAAGTGTAATCTAATTAAGCAACTTAAGAATTTGGATTGAGGAAGCTTAAGATATTGAACATCATATTAACCAACAGTATGGACGAGTTTTTAGCGCAACTGGGCCATCGATCCATGGAGTTGAGGCTTTGTCTTGTAAAGTGGACTCGGACATGAATTCAAAACTTTAAAACCATACATTGTCGAGGAAATATCATAAAAGCCATCTCTCATATGGCCTCGCTTGACTCTCTTGGTCCTGATGGTACGACCCCGATCATCTCACAATATTGGCATATCGTTAAGCATGATGTCATTAGATATGTTCTAGTATTCTGAATGATCATGCTCTTGAACCTACACCCAACTTTACCTATATACTTCTTATTCTAAATGCAAAAAATCTGAGTTAATTGCTCACTTCCGACCGATTAACCTATGCAATGTAGTAATGAAAATTGCTACAAAGTGTATTGCTAATAAACTGAAACCTGAACAGACGGTCTCATTTGCTTGTAATTATCTCCACTCATTTCTTGTCATTTTTTACCCGCACCACAGCTTGATGAACACCCCTGCTCATGTTGCATGGTCTGCTCTTTAGCCTGGAGTTATTGAACTTCTGATGCAACTTTCTTTCAACAAGTGGGGGGCATTGGAGTTGTTGTGATTGCTCCAGATTCTAATGCCCATTACCTCACTTGGATTGAAGTTCGACAACATAGACCTTTGACTCCTAAAGTGGTTAAAGACTGGGTCACAATAATAGGTGTCCTTTTAGCTAGAATTGTATTTTTCTTGAGAGTGTGTGTGCTTCTCTGCATTCTTAGCTAGTTCACCCTGAGGTCCTATCCTCTACCATTGGACCAATTGCCCATGATATTTTATCGTTTTTCTCCAATTTTTTATCTGGTAATGAACTTTCCCATTCTCTTGCTTGGCATGTAGTCAGCGGAGAAGAAGACACCAATTTACTTCTTGTCTGTAGTTGTGAATATCTTTTGACGGATTTGCCATCTTAATTTCGGGTATAAAGTTTATGGGTTATTGATGGAGTGCTTGCGTGTTAATTTACAGTCTTTAGTTCTTTCCTCCCCGGTATGCTAATTTTTATGACTTGAAGCTTGTAAAGTGATTTGAGTGCGTGTGCGTGTGTATTATTATGTATTCAACTAATAATTGTATTATTATGTATTCAACTAATAATAGAATGCTCTTTAGCATATAAGGAAAAAAGTATTATTTTAGTCCGTTAAGTATGTCTAATTTTAATTTTAGTCAAATAACTATGTTCATTTTTGTTTAGGTCCAGTAATTTACGAAATTGCTCACTTTTAGTTCCCTGACATATTTTCGGACAATTTTACCTCTCTGAGTGTATATGGACTAAAACTGCCTTTCAGATGTTGCATAGGGATAAAATTGTCCGAAAATCTGCCAAAGGACTAAAAGTAAGCAATTTCGTAAGTTAATGGATCTAAATAAAAATGAACATAGTTATCGGATTAAAATTAAAATTAGGCATACTTAGCGGACTAAAATAATACTTTTCCCAGCTGATAATTACTTCTCCAAATTAAATAAGAAACGATCTCTCCAACGCATAAATGGCTGGGAGTTCACGTTCTCATCATCTTTGGTAAAATCAAGTCCACCGCGAAGACATTCATAACATGCTCTACCATAGTTTTTAGCAGATAACCCCAATTTAGGTTTAATAGTACATCCCAACAGAGGACGACCATATTTGTTCAATTTATCTCTCTCAACTTGGATCCCATGAGGCGGGCCTTGGAAAGTTTTAACATAAGCAGTAGGGATTCGCAGATCTTCCAGACGTAGAGCACGCAGGGCTTTGAATCCAAATACATTTCCTACAATGGAAGTAAACATGTTAGTAACAGAACCTTCTTCAAAAAGGTCTAAAGGGTAAGCTACATAACAGATATATTGATCTGTTTCTCCAGGAACCGGCTCGATGTTGTAGCATCGCCCTTTATAATCTCATGAACATACTGATGTTGTTCTTGGTTTGGATGATATATTACTTTCTCATGACAATACAAGTAAAAGGCAGGTGAAGAACATGGAGAATATTGCTTGTCCTTCAGTAAGTTTTTATTTATTTATTAATCATTTTTTCTGATTTTGATGTTTTTCTTCATATGTTAGTGTTGATATTTAATTTAGATGGTTCTTTTTCTATTTTTTAACGTTAAATAGAATGAAAGGTAGTTTCAAAACAAACTTCTGATACCGAAATTTCTTTAGAAATTGTATGTAAGTATTATGGTTTGAGTTATGCTGCACATCCAAAATATAATGAGACTAGTGCATTGTGGGGACATTTGGAGAATTCATGTAAAAAATATCCATACAGAAAAGAAAAGCCTCAAAAGACTATGCATGGTTATACAGGTTTTGAGGATAGTCTTCCACTAAAGGAAATGTTCTAAATGTTGAAGAAATTAGATTATCTCTTGCCAGAATGGTTATCATTGGTGAGTTGCCTTTTCAGTTTGTCGAGGGGGAAGGTTTTAGAGCTTATTCTCTAGCTCTAGGACCAAGTTTTGAACATCCCTATAGGCACACAGTTGCAAGGGATTATACGAAAACTTCTATTGAGGATAAAAGGAAACTGCTGGCGCAGGCTCGCCGATTGTATCTTCATTGGTTCGCATTTTATTCTCATCCGGACCCACGGTAGGATGGTTTTCATTATTTTTGGGAATTTTTAAAATTTCAAGACACACCTTTGTGTTTTGGTTGGCTATCCTTGACAGGCTGTCCACATTGGACAAACCGTGGCTTTCTCACTTGGGCACCTCTTGTATCTTGTGTGATGATGACTCTCTGGAAACGCTCAACCACCTATTCTTCCGATGTTACTATTCCCGCACTGCTTGGCAAAGATTCAACGTCATATGCGGGTTTCTTAGCCTAACCGTTCTTGGTTTACAGATGTTACATGGGCGTCGACGAGATGGAGAGGGAAACATGTTATTAATGCGGCCTACAGAGAATTACTTGCTTCTCTGGTCTATCACATTTGGATGGAGCGCAATCGGCGCCGGTTTGAGAATGTGCGCCGCGATGCACGTGCTCTTTCTAATACTATTCTTGATGATGTTAAGCAACGAATTATTTATATTGAACTACCATTTTCTGTTAGCTTATGTGGTCTATATCGCTTATGGCGGATCCCTTAGCCTGTCGGGGGTGAAGCTTCATTATGATTTATGATTGTATTGTACTCTTGTACTTTTCTCTGTTTAATGAAATTTACGTTTATCGAAAAAAAAAGAAACTGAAAAGTCTT